>NC_048576.1:90455085-90640085 GCF_013265735.2 Oncorhynchus mykiss | reverse complement strand
TTACGTTTCTTTACAAAACAAGAATGACACCTCTCTACTGTTTAGAATACACTGCAGTATATGTTACAGGAATGAATCAGACATGATGCAATATGCTTCAATATGTTTTATGTCATTTTTTGGCATTGAGTGATTCCAAAATACAAGAATTTGTATACACACCATCTACCAATACAGATACAGTAGTCAACCCTGTCTTCTGCATTTGGCAGGTTCTCATCCACATCACATATTATGTCATCTTGGGGAAAACACCTAGGAAAGAATCTTTTGGCATGCCTCGTCCATCCCTGGCAATCTTCTGCAGATATGTCCAGGCATCCAGCATTCATTGCATCCAGGAGGGACATTTGATCATGTGGATGGTGGTCATAAACCTTCCACCTCCATGAGGAAAACAATACCTCTGTGGGGTTGAGGAATAGAGACTGCATGGGAGTAGTGAAATGCCACATTGTCCCTTACGAATACAAACATTGGCAGATTTCGCCTCACTGCAACCCTTTCCTCACCTGGCACAACCCTTCCATAGAGGTCACCCAGGAATGAAATGAGACGCTCGGTGTTGTATGGCCCAATTAGCGGTTTGTGTAACAGAAATCCATCACAGGATATTACTCCACACATTGTGATGTTGTCACCCCTCTGGCCCGGGATGTCCACTGTGGCTCCCAATCACATTCCTTCCTCACAACCGTGTTTTGGCCAAGTTGAAACTAGCCTCATCCACAAAGATGAATATGTGGGGTGTTTGCCTGGCTTCAATCTCCATGACTCTCTAAAATAAATCCACAAGGCAACATAAGAGTTAGACTATTACGGTAGTTTACATTATACCTTAAAACATGCCATTGTTTTGCCTCTGCCCTGTTTGGTTTAGTTCAAAACCAATTCTGTATTTTATAGTCATCTTACCTGGACATATTGGTTCCTGAGTTGCTTGACTCGTTCCTCTCAAAGGGGACAGTGTACAACTGCTTCATCCTGAATTGAGGACTCTAGAAATTTCAGGACTCTAGAAATAGTTGTTATGCTTCCATTGTGAATATTTCCAAATGTAATGTTGTCTGCCAACAGTGTCCCGAATCTCTGTGAGTTTTATGCCATTGTTTCTGATGACAATATCAATGATTTCAGTTTCCTGCACAGCAGTGAACATCCTACCTCTTCCTTCTGTGGGAGGTAACCATTGGCTCCTAAGCAGAAATACAAAAACAATTACACACAAGTGGGTTTGGAGGCTTTGCTCAATTGACATCTGTAATGTGCAGTTCAGTCAGATGCCCTTGCAGAATGCACATCTTACCTGTTGTTTTGCCGGCAATTTCTCACAATAGATGCCACTGTTGTGCGTTGCAGATTTGGCTGCACTCTCAGACCAGCCTCTCTCATTGATAGATCATGATTTATTACATGTTCAATTATAGTGGCCCTAATCTCATCTGAGTACAGCTCTTGATCTTCCTCTCAGTCTTCTTCCACCATGCATACGTACTCCTCTCCCTCTCCCAGCCACTCTTCTTCCTGTCAGCCACTTCTCTATATCTGGCTGGGTCCAAGTTTACATTACAGTACAGCATTATTCCTAAGATGTCCCCTTCTGTATAGATGGTAATGAAATTGAAAGACTAACACCTAGGTAGGTGTTCAGCTACAATGGGAATCAGCTGTGGTTGGTCTAATTTTGTTGATAGTATTTCATTTGTAGATTAGAAATATATTTCAATATGGTATTACATAGAAATGTAGAAATATGTAGTCATTGAATGCATTTTGTGCCAAAGCTGTCCGCTGTCCCGGCCGCTGTCCCGGCCTCTGTCCCTGGCCGCTGTCCCGGCCGCTGTCCCGGCTGCTGCCCTGGCTGTTGCCTCCTCTTCACACAGCTGATTGAGGTGGTGATTCTGCTGCTGGGCTTAGTGTCTCCAGGTATGTGGCCTCGGTTTCCCCCTTGTAGTTCAGGTATTCGCTGGTTGTGCTCGCAGTGTTTTCTCTTCCCTGGGAAAATATATAGGCAGAAGTAATGAGGTGTACAGTCCAGGAATAATAAGGTACAGACACCAAAGTTAACCTGAGGGCAGCCAGTGTGAGTGCATTTTTGTTCTCCAACCATGAATTGTCTCATCAAATTGAATGCATCTTATCCACAAAGGCCAGTGTGAGGCCAATCAAATCAACCAACCAGATACACAAATGATGCAAATAATATAAGGTCTTGGCTCATAATATAATTCATTGAATCAGTGTGAGTTTTATATATAGATTCCTAGATTCAGACTGTCTCCTTGAACAACGTTTAGAAACATAACCCTGCCATGACAAAAGCCCTCTGTGAATGAGATTGCCCACCCCTGTTGAAGACAGCTAAATTGTGTGATTGAGGGCTAAACAAGTGAACATGGCAATCAATTGATGTTGAACTGTTTACCAACCGAGAATGGACCCTTGGCTCATCGGGGTGCAGGTCTCAGCGGTTGCAGTAGCGTTGATTGTTTAGATGGACCCTGGGTGTCTGGGGGTGCAGGTCTCAGGGGTTGCAGTAGCGTTGATTGTTTCGATGGACCCTGGGTGTCTGGGGGTGCAGGTCTCAGGGGTTGCAGTAGCGTTGATTGTTTAGATGGACCCCGGGTGTCTGGGGGTGCAGGTCTCAGCGGTTGCAGTAGCGTTGATTGTTTAGATGGACCCTGGGTGTCTGGGGGTGCAGGTCTCAGGGGTTGCAGTAGCGTTGATTGTTTCGATGGACCCTGGGTGTCTGGGGGTGCAGGTCTCAGCGGTTGCAGTAGCGTTGATTGTTTAGATGGACCCTGGGTGTCTGGGGGTGCAGGTCTCAGGGGTTGCAGTAGCGTTGATTGTTTCGATGGACCCCGGGTGTCTGGGGGTGCAGGTCTCAGGGGTTGCAGTAGCGTTGATTGTTTAGATGGACCCCGGGTGTCTGGGGGTGCAGGTCTCAGCGGTTGCAGTAGCGTTGATTGTTTAGATGGACCCTGGGTGTCTGGGGGTGCAGGTCTCAGGGGTTGCAGTAGCGTTGATTGTTTCGATGGACCCTGGGTGTCTGGGGGTGCAGGTCTCAGGGGTTGCAGTAGCGTTGATTGTTTAGATGGACCCTGGGTGTCTGGGGGTGCAGGTCTCAGGGGTTGCAGTAGCGTTGATTGTTTAGATGGACCCCGGGTGTCTGGGGGTGCAGGTCTCATCGGTTGCAGTAGCGTTGATTGTTTAGATGGACCCTGGGTGTCTGGGGGTGCAGGTCTCAGCGGTTGCAGTAGCGTTGATTGTTTAGATGGACCCCGGGTGTCTGGGGGTGCAGGTCTCAGGGGTTGCAGTAGCGTTGATTGTTTAGATGGACCCCGGGTGTCTGGGGGTGCAGGTCTCAGCGGTTGCAGTAGCGTTGATTGTTTAGATGGACCCTGAGTGTCTGGGGGTGCAGGTCTCAGGGGTTGCAGTAGCGTTGATTGTTTAGATGGACCCCGGGTGTCTGGGGGTGCAGGTCTCAGCGGTTGCAGTATCATTGATTGTTTCGATGGACCCTGGGTGTCTGGGGGTGCAGATTTCTGTGGTTGTGTCTTCACCGTTCAAGCACACAGCTTCCTCTGATGCCACACATTCAGGAATGTCCTTTGAAAAGTATAAGTATGTTTGTTTTGAATCATATAAAGTCGAATACTCAGTCAAACATGTATCTATGTCCACGGTGTTGTGCTTCCAAGGATGTTTATGTAACACAATATCAGTTCACGTCTTGGGCAGTGCTCACTCTCACACGCTACAGCTAGCTACGCTAAAGACATTGGGTTAAAAACTATGTATTACCATGCTGATCGTCGCTGCTCATTATTATCATGGCTTTAAATAATGCTGTCAGTGATGTCCAATCCAGCGTCTCTCCACTAGACGTCACTGGTTGCATCCCAGCACAATGTCGACTGTTTTATGGGTTAACGTATCCAATATTTTTTACGGCTATTTGTAACCCCGCCCACCGGCCTACTTGGTTCAAGGTCAGTACCAGATATCAAACGAGGCTGGATATCCCGCTTGGTTCCAGGAATCAAGCGGGCCGCGGGCAAGTGGGAATGAAATAAGGGCCATGATATTCATGGCACGGCACCATAACAGTCCACAGGGAGAAGGTAACACGGAGTCAGGTCCGGGGTATTTATTGGAAGCTAATGACAAGTGTTACATTTTTAATGGGCTACCTTTATTTACTGTCCTATTGTGGCTGAGACATTTGACTGGCCAGTTTGTCAGGTAATTACGTGGTTGACAGACGCCCGTAGAAAGGACCAACACTGGAATAGAATAGAGAGTAACTATATAACCATATGATGCCCTAATACATATTTAGTGCACTACTTTTGACCAGGACCCATAGGGAACTGGTCAGGAGTAGTTAACTACATAGGGAATAGGACTAAAATATCACTTAGGAAGCTGGTTGCTTGGTGATTTTCTTTTGTTATGATTTTAATGATGACACTGCCATTTGGGGTTTGATGTAACAGGGACAATTGACAAAAGGTCAATTCCAATCTGTATAGTCTACAGATGAATTGAATTCAGCTGTATGTATCAATATGGACGGCTTAATGTAGACTCACAGGTAATGTGATTGGGAGTACGGGATTAATGAGTTAATGTTTTGGAATGAGTTTGTGTTATTGGAAACTTAAATAAGCTTTGGGCTTTTCATAATTGAACCAATGTACAGTATCTTTAAACTGTTTCATCATGCAGGACTATTGCTCTTTATAATTGGTGCCTACTGGCACTCTGCTACTTTCATGAATGTTCTTGGTATAGGGTAGTCTGTCCTTCAGTATAGGATCTAAAGGTAACATGGACTATGATTTAACACTCTAATATCCCACTTCAAATCACAAAATACATTTTGCGTGCCTTAAAACTTCTCCTTCAAAAGATTACGTTACTAAAGAACTGATAAAGATTTAATTTTGGTCCTTTTTGACAGTTCACCTTCAAGTGTATGATCTTATCTTATTGCTAAGGGAATGTAAGGTTTTCATTGGATAATAATCTTGACAACCCAGAGCAAAATTCTGCCAGCTACCCAATTAGGTTCTTAGAGGAGAGATATGAAATCTGAAAGATGTGCACACCTGCAAAATCGTAATTGGTCCAGATAATCAGGGATGACCCGGGGACATATTGACATGACCTTCTAGGAGAGCTCCTTTCTGGACCCTTCCATGTAGACACTATGGATCAGTGGGTTAGAACATGCTGCTGGTAACATCAGGGTTGTGGGTTCAATTGCCACATACTATATATGGTACTAAATATGGTACTATATATGTATCAATGTTCATAGTTCTGTTTGTCACTGTGGATAAACTTGTCTGCTAAATGACTGTGGTAAAAGTCTGAAGCTACACAAGGACATTTACCCATGCAGTCACCCTCTTCTTGCTCTGAGAATACCCTGGCAGGCCCAATCAACGGCCAATGTTCCCTCAGGCACAATAAACATTCAATGTTCCCTCGGTCTTGGTTCTCAAGAAGAAAACTAAAATAGAATGGAACTAAACAAGTTCCATGATGATGTCCCAGCTATTTATACAGTGGTTCCCTAATTAGAAAGTCTGTCCGAATTAAATGAAATCCAATCAGTAGCTGAGGGCTAATGCTTTGACTTCTCTACACGCCAGAACGATTCTTCCTTGGTTGGCATTAGACAATTAGACCAAACGGCTGTATTGCCATTAACCTTAGAGAAGACATTTTGGGGCTGTTGTTCTCATTTTGGTTAGTTTTTCATAATGTTCTGTTCTTGGTCAAGTTGTTCTCTACATTCAAGTAGTCTCTCTTGTTCCTCTTGTTTAGATATGAGAGCATGCTGCTTCCGCATACTGATGATGTTCTGTGACTGTCAGTGTTACTAGGTCTGTGGTGATGGCTTTCAACATTGTTGCAGACAGTTGCAGGGAGAAAGGAAGCCCAGTGAAGACGTCAGACCACACATACTTTTAAAAATGAAATGATGCTTTGGGGGTGGGGTCTATTGATATTTAACTTCAACTTGACACATGTCTGGTCAAACAGCGAGCAATTACAATTGTAAAGGAAAGGGCAAATGCCAGCCAGAGAGACAGCCAATGCCAGCCAATGACACCCAGCCAATGCCGGCCATCCAGCCAGACAGCCAATGCCAGCCATCCAGCCAGACAGCCAATGCCAGCCAGACAGCCAATGCCAGCCATCCAGCCAGACAGCCAATGCCAGCCATTCAGCCAGACAGCCAAGGCCAGCCATCCAGCCAGACAGCCAATGCCAGCCATCCAGCCAGCCAGCCAGCCAGGCACAGTTGGTGGACATTTTTAAGAGAATAACACAGTCCTTCACCAGCTCTCCACGATGCTTCATCATGAAGTCATTATCTGGAGAGGGTGCCAACACAATTGCATTAATGGAAAGGTGAGGACAGTGCATTCCTGGTTTGTATTCGAGTGGTGCTGGGCCAGACGAGGAAGTGGGGGAGATCAGAGGCTGATTAAATCAATCGTTGTCTCTCGTCTAGCTGCGCCATCACACATTTTCATTTTGCACAATAGAGCACAGGCTTAAAGAACCTCTAAGAGTCTCTCCACACTATACACTCCTCCTCTCATCCACTTTCATGAAGCAGCCCAGCTTTGCTGTGTGTGGCATTGTGTACTAAGCTGAATATGAGATTTAAAAAATCTCCGGTCCTCGAGCACTCGAAACAGTAAAGGTTTTTTTTAAAGCAAAGAACACCTGATTCTACTTATTAACTAATCATCAAGCCGTTAATAAGTTGAATCAGGTGTTTTCTATCTGGGGCTACAACAAAAATGTGTGCTGTCGGGGGTACTCGAAGACCGGAGTTGGGAAACTATTATTTAGAAGTAGGGAAATAGAATTATACCAATCCATTTTTGGGGTGGAGTCACCAACTGATATTGTTTTGTAGCTTTTGCTTTTTCTAAGTCCCTTTTCTTCACTACCAGATCTTTCTGTATCATTATAGTCTTGTTGGCTGGGACACAGTGTACTTCATTCTCTTTCTGTAGCATTATAGTCTTGTTGGCTGGGACACAGTGTACTTTATTCTCTTTCTGTATCATTATAGTCTTGTTGGCTGGGACACAGTGTACTTTATTCTCTTTCTGTATCATTATAGTCTTGTTGGCTGGGACACAGTGTACTTTATTCTCTTTCTGTAGCATTATAGTCTTGTTGGCTGGGACACAGTGTACTTTATTCTCTTTCTGTAGCATTATAGTCTTGTTGGCTGGGACACAGTGTACTTTATTCTCTTTCTGTAGCATTATAGTCATGTTGGCTGGGACACAGTGTACTTTATTCTCTTTCTGTAGCATTATAGTCGTGTTGGCTGAGACACAGTGTACTTTATTCTCTTTCTGTATCATTATAGTCTTGTTGGCTGGGACACAGTGTACTTTATTCTCTTTCTGTAGCATTATAGTCTTGTTGGCTGGGACACAGTGTACTTTATTCTCTTTCTGTAGCATTATAGTCGTGTTGGCTGGGACACAGTGTACTTTATTCTCTTTCTGTAGCATTATAGTCGTGTTGGCTGGGACACAGTGTACTTTATTCTCTTTCTGTAGCATTATAGTCGTGTTGGCTGAGACACAGTGTACTTTATTCTCTTTCTGTATCATTATAGTCTTGTTGGCTGGGACACAGTGTACTTTATTCTCTTTCTGTATCATTATAGTCTTGTTGGCTGGGACACAGTGTACTTTATTCTCTTTCTGTATCATTATAGTCTTGTTGGCTGGGACACAGTGTACTTTATTCTCTTTCTGTATCATTATAGTCTTGTTGGCTGGGACACAGTGTACTTTATTCTCTTTCTGTAGCATTATAGTCTCGTTGGCTGGGACACAGTGTACTTTATTCTCTTTCTGTATCATTATAGTCTTGTTGGCTGGGACACAGTGTACTTTATTCTCTTTCTGTATCATTATAGTCTTGTTGGCTGGGACACAGTGTACTTTATTCTCTTTCTGTATCATTGTAGTCTTGTTGGCTGGGACACAGTGTACTTTATTCTCTTTCTGTATCATTATAGTCTTGTTGGCTGGGACACAGTGTACTTTATTCTCTTTCTGTATCATTATAGTCTTGTTGGCTGGGACACAGTGTACTTTATTCTCTTTCTGTAGCATTATAGTCTTGTTGGCTGGGACACAGTGTACTTTATTCTCTTTCTGTAGCATTATAGTCTTGTTGGCTGGGACACAGTGTACTTTATTCTCTTTCTGTAGCATTATAGTCGTGTTGGCTGGGACACAGTGTACTTTATTCTCTTTCTGTAGCATTGTAGTCGTGTTGGATGAGACACAGTGTACTTTATTCTCTTTCTGTATCATTATAGTCTTGTTGGCTGGGACACAGTGTACTTTATTCTCTTTCTGTAGCATTATAGTCTTGTTGGCTGGGACACAGTGTACTTTATTCTCTTTCTGTAGCAATATAGTCGTGTTGGCTGGGACACAGTGTACTTTATTCTCTTTCTGTAGCATTATAGTCGTGTTGGCTGAGACACAGTGTACTTTATTCTCTTTCTGTATCATTATAGTCTTGTTGGCTTGGACACAGTGTACTTTATTCTCTTTCTGTAGCATTATAGTCGTGTTGGCTGAGACACAGTGTACTTTATTCTCTTTCTGTATCATTATAGTCTTGTTGGCTGGGACACAGTGTACTTTATTCTCTTTCTGTATCATTATAGTCTTGTTGGCTGGGACACAGTGTACTTTATTCTCTTTCTGTAGCATTATAGTCGTGTTGGCTGAGACACAGTGTACTTTATTCTCTTTCTGTATCATTATAGTCTTGTTGGCTGGGACACAGTGTACTTTATTCTCTTTCTGTAGCATTATAGTCTTGTTGGCTGGGACACAGTGTACTTTATTCTCTTTCTGTATAATTATAGTCTTGTTGGCTGGGACACAGTGGAGCATAAGATGACTAAAGAGCACTAGAGGTGGAAATTCTGTGTTGGTGCCCTTGGGTCCAGCTGGCAAGATGAGGACGAGTGAGGGAGTGTGAGTTTCGTTCCATAGCATTTGCTCCCCCAGGACATGTCTGTCACTTCACAAACTGTCACTTCTGGTAGGGATTAGACACATAGGCTTAGCTGGCTTTCACTATCTGTAAACTGTCTGTGACCCAGACAGCCCTTTGAAATTCTGTCCCTGCCAGTCACCAAACGTCAATGGTATAAGATGCAGTGTCAAATAAATGGCAAAGACAATGGCAGAGCGGCAGGAGCAACAGTCTGAATAGAACATCATGACATTTTCCATTAATCGTCTGATCGAGGCATAGTGTTATGACATAACAACTCTCTGGACGTACAAGTCATATCAGGAATATTTCAGGGGTAACAATGTATTGTAAATTAATGTGATTTCATTTGAAAGTCTCTCACAGTATGTGTCATTAGACTAAATGTGATACAGAAAAAGAACAGCAAAACATTAAATCCAAAACCAAATTCCACTCCTGTCTGTTGCGTAAAGGTATATCACTTCCCTCTCCTCCCTATCTCCAATTCCCCCTCCCTCCATCAATCCCCCCTCCCGCCATCAATCCCCCCTCCCGCCATCAATCCCCCCTCCCTCCATCAATCCCCCCTCCATCAATCCCCCCTCCCTCCATCAATCCTCCCTCCCGCCATCAATCCCCCTCCCTCCATCAATCCCCCCTCCCTCCATCAATCCCCCCTCCCTCCATCAATCCTCTCCTCCCTCCATCAATCCCCCCTCCCTCCATCAATCCCCCCTCCCTCCATCAATCCCCCCTCCCTCCATCAATCCCCATCCCTGCCCACAAACAATAAAACATCCCCACATCACCCTCCGTCTCCACTGACAACAACACAACAGAATGCTTTTCTTAGCTGCTACCATCATCAGCTCAATTTCCTGTGCCTGGTCATAGATCAAACCCAACTATCATTAAACGTTTAACTGTGACAGTGGTGCCTATCAGAGGAACAAAGCTAATAAAACTGACTCTAATGAATAGCTAGCAACAAAGCTAACTCTAATGCATAGCTAACAACAAAGCTGACAGTAATGAATGGCTAGCTGGACATGATTCATGAGGTCATGGAAGCTGGAGATAAGAGCATCAGCCAGAGCCGGGAAGGGAGGGGAACTGCAGCGGCCAAAACCAAAATGTGCTAGCTAACTGGCGCCGTGAAAATGTCAGAGGCTACATGGTCCGACCTCCAGGTGGACTGTTTGCTCAGATGCTCCACAATTCACTGTGATAAATGTTTTTTTTCTTCAATATCCCACTGTTGATACAGTCCCAAAATGTTCTGCATGTCAGCAGTCAAGTGTTCAAGGTATTGGACTTTCAAGAAGCAACGTGTCACTGGCCACATCATCATGATGATGCAAAACTTGACTGCTGACATACACATGTTTTTGACTGTATCAACAGAAGAAAAATACAACAAAAAAAGTTTTTGAGTGAATTTTCACTTTAAAGTATTGCCTCCCTAATAGTGTCCATGTCTGAGTAGAATACAGCACAGTCATGTATAAACCACTCTATGCTCCCACTGGCACAACACGTTATACCGTTATCCAGAGTGACTTACAGGAGCAATTAGAATGAAGTCCTGTGAGACGCCTAAGACAGCACTACAGGGAGACAGGACAGACAGCTGATCGTCCTCGCAGTGGCAGACTACGTGTAACAACACCTGCACAGGATCGGTACATCCAAACATCACACCTGCGGGACAGGTACAGGATGGCAACAACAACTGCCCAAGTTACACCAGGAATGCACAATCCCTCCATCAGTGCTCAGACTGTCCGCAATAGGCTGAGAGAGGCTGGACAGTGTGCTTGTAGGCCTGTTGTAAGGCAGGTCCTCACCAGACATCAATTTCAACAACGTCGCCTATAGGTACAAACCCACCGTTGATGAACCAGACAGGACTGGCAAAAGTGCTCTTCACTGACGATTCACAGTTTTGTCTCCACAGGGGTGATGGTTGGATTGCGTTTAATGTTGAAGGAATGAGCGTTACACCTAGGCCTGTACTCTAGAGGTGGTGTGTCACAGCAGCATCGGACTGAGTTTGTTGTCATTGCAGGCAATCTCAACGCTGTGCGCTACAGGGAAGACATCATTCTCCCTCATGTGGGACCCTTCCTGCAGGCTCATCCTGACATGACCCTCCAGCATGACAGTGCCACCAGCCATACTGCTCGTTCTGTGTGTGATATCCTGCAAGACAGGAATGTCAGTGTTCTGCCATGGCCAGCGAAGAGCCCAATCCCATAGTGCACGTCTGGGACCTGTTGGATCGGAGGGTGAGGGCTAGGGCCATTCCCCCCAGAAATGTCTGGGAACTTACAGGTGCCTTGTGTCTGTGTGTGTGTGTGTGTGTGTGTGTGTGTGTGTGTGTGTGTGTGTGTGTGTGTGTGTGTGTGTGTGTGTGTGTGTGTGTGTGTGTGTGTCCGTGTCCGTGTCCGTGTCCGTAACTGTATGTTTACATGAGTCATTAAGTATACAATAAGCTCTTGACTGACCCACATACTCTCACTGGATGGCAGATCAGTAAATCACGATAACGGGACAGGAAGTTAAAAAAAGCATCAACTATGAATTAAATCCCTCCACAGCCCTGCTGGTGCATAGAGGAGTATGCAGTGTTCCAAAGGCTAATCTGTATGCAAGATCAGTGTCGTCCAGAGCCCCATTTTCACATTGACCTAACATATGGTTTTCGTGATCTGATCTAAGACTATGAGTGTTGGTGGAATTTACACAAGTTTTTGTTACTCATTGTGTATGTATTATTACTTGTGTTATTATGTGTTACTTTTCCATTATTTGACTTGTTTCTTTCTGTCTGCATTGTTGAGAAGGGCCCGTAAACAGTGGTGTGTGTTTATGGATGCCAGGGGAAGCCAGGCTTGCCCCAAAAAAATTTACCTTTATAATTTATCTTTTGTCTCTTTGTATTTCATAAAAATCCTTCAATTTGCAAGAGCCTGAAAGTGTTTCGCCGGAAAAAGCATCCAAGCGAACGAAACAGTACCCCTCCGTCGCAGTATGTGTAGCGTATCTATCTGATGCTGTCTGGTAAGAAAGAGTATGATATTGTTGCCGCCCGTAGCATTGAATGCAAGGGAAGCCAGAGAGCATTTGGCCTCGTGCCACCATTTAAAAAAATATAATAGTGTGATGGCAAATGCACACCGATAAACACTGTTATGGAGGACTACTTACTGGTATAGAAAGGACAACTGTTGTAGAAAGGACACAAAGTTGACAGCATCCATTGCCATCTCTACAGGTTGTCATGGCTCTTGGACACAGCGGGGAAGATGGTAAGAAATAAGTGAGTGTTTCTAAGCTCTGTCTCTGACTGGTCTTGACGTCCCTGAAAAAGACTGAGTGAGAGAGAGAGACTGGCTTGCGCTCATGAATAAAACAGGATGCTGCTAGATAGGAGAGGAGCGAGCTGATTTTGATACGAGGTTGATCACATCTGAAATCCATTTCAGGAGGAAACTAGAGGCCCACAAGTAGAGTGACCTTGGATGGAGAGAGTACATAAGAAGAGGAGTAAAGAGAAGGAGAGCCAGGAGAGCCAGGAGAGCCAGGAGAGCCAGGAGAGCCAGGAGAGCCAGGAGCAGGAGTGAAAACAAAACTAAGAACAAGAAGAAAATGTTGGAGTAACTGTCAAGGTCAAGAGACAGACCAGCAGACAAAAGTGGCACCATTTTCTGCACGTTTCTCTGGTTGAGAAGACATCATGTAACCAGATTCCAACTGGTCAGTCGAAGTAAAGACATTTTCCATGACAAGATCAAGACGTCATGGGAAAGATGTGAGATGTTGGATGTTATCATTTCAATTATATAACCAGATAAATATGTATTTTTCTGGGTGCTGAAACTGTTCATTTGAAACTGATACAACCAGTATCCCAAAAAACGGAAACAAAAGCATTTCATCTCCTTGTGTGACCTTGTTGCAGACCATTGTAACACAGGGGATGGATACTATTTGTCAGTGGACACTAATTGGCATTACAGGAACCTGACACATTTTCAAAATCTGTGGCTGGCGAACCAGCCCAATACGCTTGGAATGTGGAGACGTAATAGAATGTCAAACAGTACAAATAACTATAGACATCTTTCTGTTTTGGAGAGAGCGTTGGGATTGCTAGAAAATGCATTTGCAGTGGCTAATTAATGGTAAAAAGTTAATGGTTTTGCCCCACAGTTAGCCCACAGTTAGCCAAGATGATTAAGCTTGCCAGCTAAAATTGTTTGCAGTTAGTTAACAATCGTGTCTACACTACTTTCGGTGCCATTGGATTAATC
Source organism: Oncorhynchus mykiss (assembly GCF_013265735.2). Taxonomy (NCBI): domain Eukaryota; kingdom Metazoa; phylum Chordata; class Actinopteri; order Salmoniformes; family Salmonidae; genus Oncorhynchus; species Oncorhynchus mykiss. The sequence goes on along the minus strand of NC_048576.1, from coordinate 90,626,712 downwards.
TGTGTAAGTAAAGATGCTGGAAGTTAGTCATTCACATAATACTGTCTATTTCATTCACATAACAGAGTGTACAGTATTTCGTTAAACTATCGAGCAGAGGGATTCACACAACACCGTCTATTTCATTCCAGAGGGATTCACACAACACCGTCTATTTCATTCCAGAGGGATTCACACAACACCGTCTAGTTCATTCCAGAGGGATTCACACAACACCGTCTATTTCATTCCAGAGGGATTCACACAACACCATCTATTTCATTCCAGAGGGATTCACACAACACCGTCTATTTCATTCCAGAGGGATTCACACAACACCATCTATTTCATTCCAGAGTGATTCACACAACACTGTCTATTTCATTCCAGAGGGATTCACACAACACCGTCTATTTCATTCCAGAGGGATTCACACAACACCGTCTATTTCATTCCAGAGGGATTCACACAACACTGTCTATTTCATTCCAGAGGGATTCACACAACACCGTCTATTTCATTCCAGAGGGATTCACACAACACCGTCTATTTCATTCCAGAGGGATTCACACAACACCGTCTATTTCATTCCAGAGGGATTCACACAACACCGTCTATTTCATTCCAGAGGGATTCACACAACACCGTCTATTTCATTCCAGAAGGATTCACACAACACAAAACACAAAGCTAATAAAACTGACTCTAATGAATAGCTAGAAACAAAGCTAACTCTAATGCATAGCTAACAACAAAGCTGACAGTAATGAATGGCTAGCTGGACATGATTCATGAGGTCATGGAAGCTGGAGATAAGAGCATCAGCCAGAGCCGGGAAGGGAGGGGAACTGCAGCGGCCAAAACCAAAATGTGCTAGCTAACTGGCGCCGTGAAAATGTCAGAGGCTACATGGTCCGACCTCCAGGTGGACTGTTTGCTCAGATGCTCCACAATTCACTGTGATAAATGTTTTTTTTCTTCAATATCCCACTGTTGATACAGTCCCAAAATGTTCTGCATGTCAGCAGTCAAGTGTTCAAGGTATTGGACTTTCAAGAAGCAACGTGTCACTGGCCACATCATCATGATGATGCAAAACTTGACTGCTGACATACACATGTTTTTGACTGTATCAACAGAAGAAAAATACAACAAAAAAAGTTTTTGAGTGAATTTTCACTTTAAAGTATTGCCTCCCTAATAGTGTCCATGTCTGAGTAGAATACAGCACAGTCATGTATAAACCACTCTATGCTCCCACTGGCACAACACGTTATACCGTTATCCAGAGTGACTTACAGGAGCAATTAGAATGAAGTCCTGTGAGACGCCTAAGACAGCACTACAGGGAGACAGGACAGACAGCTGATCGTCCTCGCAGTGGCAGACTACGTGTAACAACACCTGCACAGGATCGGTACATCCAAACATCACACCTGCGGGACAGGTACAGGATGGCAACAACAACTGCCCAAGTTACACCAGGAATGCACAATCCCTCCATCAGTGCTCAGACTGTCCGCAATAGGCTGAGAGAGGCTGGACAGTGTGCTTGTAGGCCTGTTGTAAGGCAGGTCCTCACCAGACATCAATTTCAACAACGTCGCCTATAGGTACAAACCCACCGTTGATGAACCAGACAGGACTGGCAAAAGTGCTCTTCACTGACGATTCACAGTTTTGTCTCCACAGGGGTGATGGTTGGATTGCGTTTAATGTTGAAGGAATGAGCGTTACACCTAGGCCTGTACTCTAGAGGTGGTGTGTCACAGCAGCATCGGACTGAGTTTGTTGTCATTGCAGGCAATCTCAACGCTGTGCGCTACAGGGAAGACATCATTCTCCCTCATGTGGGACCCTTCCTGCAGGCTCATCCTGACATGACCCTCCAGCATGACAGTGCCACCAGCCATACTGCTCGTTCTGTGTGTGATATCCTGCAAGACAGGAATGTCAGTGTTCTGCCATGGCCAGCGAAGAGCCCAATCCCATTGTGCACGTCTGGGACCTGTTGGATCGGAGGGTGAGGACTAGGGCCATTCCCCCCAGAAATGTCTGGGAACTTACAGGTGCCTTGTGTCTGTGTGTGTGTGTGTGTGTGTGTGTGTGTGTGTGTGTGTGTGTGTGTGTGTGTGTGTGTGTGTGTGTGTGTGTGTGTGTGTGTGTGTGTGTGTGTGTGTGTGTGTGTGTGTGTGTGTGTCCGTGTCCGTGTCCGTAACTGTATGTTTACATGAGTCATTAAGTATACAATAAGCTCTTGACTGACCCACATACTCTCACTGGATGGCAGATCAGTAAATCACGATAACGGGACAGGAAGTTAAAAAAAGCATCAACTATGAATTAAATCCCTCCACAGCCCTGCTGGTGCATAGAGGAGTATGCAGTGTTCCAAAGGCTAATCTGTATGCAAGATCAGTGTCGTCCAGAGCCCCATTTTCACATTGACCTAACATATGGTTTTCGTGATCTGATCTAAGACTATGAGTGTTGGTGGAATTTACACAAGTTTTTGTTACTCATTGTGTATGTATTATTACTTGTGTTATTATGTGTTACTTTTCCATTATTTGACTTGTTTCTTTCTGTCTGCATTGTTGAGAAGGGCCCGTAAACAGTGGTGTGTGTTTATGGATGCCAGGGGAAGCCAGGCTTGCCCCAAAAAAATTTACCTTTATAATTTATCTTTTGTCTCTTTGTATTTCATAAAAATCCTTCAATTTGCAAGAGCCTGAAAGTGTTTCGCCGGAAAAAGCATCCAAGCGAACGAAACAGTACCCCTCCGTCGCAGTATGTGTAGCGTATCTATCTGATGCTGTCTGGTAAGAAAGAGTATGATATTGTTGCCGCCCGTAGCATTGAATGCAAGGGAAGCCAGAGAGCATTTGGCCTCGTGCCACCATTTAAAAAAATATAATAGTGTGATGGCAAATGCACACCGATAAACACTGTTATGGAGGACTACTTACTGGTATAGAAAGGACAACTGTTGTAGAAAGGACACAAAGTTGACAGCATCCATTGCCATCTCTACAGGTTGTCATGGCTCTTGGACACAGCGGGGAAGATGGTAAGAAATAAGTGAGTGTTTCTAAGCTCTGTCTCTGACTGGTCTTGACGTCCCTGAAAAAGACTGAGTGAGAGAGAGAGACTGGCTTGCGCTCATGAATAAAACAGGATGCTGCTAGATAGGAGAGGAGCGAGCTGATTTTGATACGAGGTTGATCACATCTGAAATCCATTTCAGGAGGAAACTAGAGGCCCACAAGTAGAGTGACCTTGGATGGAGAGAGTACATAAGAAGAGGAGTAAAGAGAAGGAGAGCCAGGAGAGCCAGGAGAGCCAGGAGAGCCAGGAGAGCCAGGAGAGCCAGGAGAGCCAGGAGAGCCAGGAGCAGGAGTGAAAACAAAACTAAGAACAAGAAGAAAATGTTGGAGTAACTGTCAAGGTCAAGAGACAGACCAGCAGACAAAAGTGGCACCATTTTCTGCACGTTTCTCTGGTTGAGAAGACATCATGTAACCAGATTCCAACTGGTCAGTCGAAGTAAAGACATTTTCCATGACAAGATCAAGACGTCATGGGAAAGATGTGAGATGTTGGATGTTATCATTTCAATTATATAACCAGATAAATATGTATTTTTCTGGGTGCTGAAACTGTTCATTTGAAACTGATACAACCAGTATCCCAAAAAACGGAAACAAAAGCATTTCATCTCCTTGTGTGACCTTGTTGCAGACCATTGTAACACAGGGGATGGATACTATTTGTCAGTGGACACTAATTGGCATTACAGGAACCTGACACATTTTCAAAATCTGTGGCTGGCGAACCAGCCCAATACGCTTGGAATGTGGAGACGTAATAGAATGTCAAACAGTACAAATAACTATAGACATCTTTCTGTTTTGGAGAGAGCGTTGGGATTGCTAGCAAATGCATTTGCAGTGGCTAATTAATGGTAAAAAGTTAATGGTTTTGCCCCACAGTTAGCCCACAGTTAGCCAAGATGATTAAGCTTGCCAGCTAAAATTGTTTGCAGTTAGTTAACAATCGTGTCTACACTACTTTCGGTGCCATTGGATTAATCTGTGTAAGTAAAGATGCTGGAAGTTAGTCATTCACATAATACTGTCTATTTCATTCACATAACAGAGTGTACAGTATTTCGTTAAACTATCGAGCAGAGGGATTCACACAACACCGTCTATTTCATTCCAGAGGGATTCACACAACACCGTCTATTTCATTCCAGAGGGATTCACACAACACCGTCTAGTTCATTCCAGAGGGATTCACACAACACCGTCTATTTCATTCCAGAGGGATTCACACAACACCATCTATTTCATTCCAGAGGGATTCACACAACACCGTCTAGTTCATTCCAGAGGGATTCACACAACACCGTCTATTTCATTCCAGAGGGATTCACACAACACCATCTATTTCATTCCAGAGTGATTCACACAACACTGTCTATTTCATTCCAGAGGGATTCACACAACACCGTCTATTTCATTCCAGAGGGATTCACACAACACCGTCTATTTCATTCCAGAGGGATTCACACAACACTGTCTATTTCATTCCAGAGGGATTCACACAACACCGTCTATTTCATTCCAGAGGGATTCACACAACACCGTCTATTTCATTCCAGAGGGATTCACACAACACCGTCTATTTCATTCCAGAGGGATTCACACAACACCGTCTATTTCATTCCAGAGGGATTCACACAACACCGTCTATTTCATTCCAGAAGGATTCACACAACACCGTCTATTTCATTCCAGAGGGATTCACACAACACCGTCTATTTCATTCCAGAGGGATTCACACAACACTGTCTATTTCATTCCAGAGGGATTCACACAACACCGTCTATTTCATTCCAGAGGGATTCGGACTGGAGGATTTTCTGCCTCCAGTCTGACATTTATTTTCTGTCTGTCCTCAGAGGGGATGGCTAGGGTTCAGAGAGTGCACCGTACAGACTTCTCAGGTCATTTTTTCCATATCTTTCGCCAGCTTTACAGGTAATCCAGACCACATGCACACGGGGAGTGTAGTGTAGGGAACAAAGACAGGCACTACCACAGATGTGGCATCCATTTTAGGACATCCTCAGCCTCTTGATCAGATAGCGGTGAGGTTGTGAGCCACAGAGGGGATTGTATAATATTTACACTAGCTCTGACCACGATCCACAGAGAGGATGGTAGTATATTTACACTAGCTCTGACCACGATCCACAGAGAGGATGGTAGTATATTTACACTAGCTCTGACCACGATCCACAGAGAGGATGGTAGTATATTTACACTAGCTCTGACCATGATCCACAGAGAGGATGGTAGTATATTTACACTAGCTCTGACCATGATCCACAGAGAGGATGGTAGTATATTTACACTAGCTCTGACCATGATCCACAGAGAGGATGGTAGTATATTTACACTGGCTCTGACCATGATCCACAGAGAGGATGGTAGTATATTTACACTAGTTCTGAATGTGCTCTCCTTCCACTTCCGCAATATCTAGTGTCGTTTCTTGCATCATTAAAAGTAAAGACTGTTTTTTTTTAAAATCAATTCTCTGAAATTAGTATTACGTGATTAAACTAATCATGTAAATGTAATTTACTAGGAAGTCAGGGCACCAAGGAAAATCTTCAGATTACAAAGTTATAATTTTCCTAATATAACTTTCAGATATTTTAATATCTGATCAATTGGTCTTCTATTTAAGGAATTATTCTTTACCTCACGTTAGACTCATTCCAAAACTCCATGTTCCATAGCCTCCCTTCGCTCCATTGAAAGGGATATGAACCAGATTCCTCTTCCTATCGCTTCCTCGAAGTGTCAACAGTCTTCAGACATAGTTTCAGGCTTTTATTTTGAAAAATGAGCCAGAACGATAACATCTTGTCAAGTGGTCACATGAGTTTTGCTCGCACAACAGAGTTTGGATAGGTATTGCTTTTCCCTCTCCTACTGTGAAAGACATTTGCGGGTTGATATATTATCGATTATATATTTTAAAAACAACCTGAGGGTTGATTATAAAAAACGTTTAACATGTTTCTGTGGACATTATGGACATGGATATTGTTCTGAACTTGTTATCAAGTTCTGTGAGGTAGAAGAAGTTCCTTTGTTCTCTCTGTGTCTCTTTCTGCTTGGCCATGAGGGAGAGAGTCTCCTCCAGGAATTTATGACCTGAGATAACAGAACCTGGGTGTAAGAGGGAGAGAGGGGGAAGCACTTGCTATACCCAAAGAGGGCCACGTCATGACACCAGTGATTTGTTACAGATCTTCTCTTCCTGGGGTCCAGCAAAAGGAATGCAGTTTATACAATTTTAAAACATTTCAATACATTCACAGATTTCACAACACACTGTGTGCCCTCAGGCTCCTACTCCACCACTGCCACATATCTGCAGTACGAAATCCATGTGTATTTATAGTGTGTGTGTGTGTGTGTGTGTTAGTGTGCATATGTCTGTGCCAATGATTGTGGTGCTTCACAGTCCCCGCTGTTCCATAAGGTGTTTTTTATGTTTTTAAATCTAATTTTACTGCTTGCGTCAGTTACTTGATGTGAAATAGAGTTCCATGCAGCCATGGCTCTATGTAGTACTGTGTGCCTCCCATAGTCTGTTCTGGACTTGGGGACTGGGAATGGACCTCTTGTGGGGTATGCATTGGGTCTCTGAGCTGTGTGCCAGTAGTTTAGACAGACAGCTCGGTGCATTCAACCTCTCTTAAATAAAAGTAGTGATGAAGTCAATCTCTCCTCCACTTTCAGCCAGGAGAGATTGACATTAAGTAATTATTTTGCCGCTATGGCCTATTTATTGTTTTACCTCCCTTATCTTACCTCATTTGCACACACTGTACATATACTTTTTCTATTGTGTTATTGACTGTTATGTTTGTTTATTCCATGTGTAACTCTGTGTTGTTGTTTGTGTTGCACTGCTTTGCTTTATCTTGGCCAGGTCGCAGATGTAAATGAGAACTTGTTCTCAACTGTCCTACATGGATAAATAAAGGTGTTCTCAACTGTCCTACATGGATAAATAAAGGTGTTCTCAACTGTCCTACATGGATAAATAAAGGTGTTCTCAACTGTCCTACCTGGATAAATAAAGGTGGAATAAAAAAACATTTAAAACATGCATATTATTAATATTAGCTCTCTGTGTACATCCAAGGACCAGCCGTGCTGCCCTGTTCTGAGCCAATTGCAATTTTCCTAAGTCCTTTTTTGTGGCACCTGACCACAGGACTGAACAGTAGTCAAGGTGTGACAAAACTAGGGCCAATAGGACCTACCTTGTTGATAGTGCTGTTAAGTGAGAAGTGAGAAGTTCACAGCAGAAGAAGGCAACAGATGGTCGTAAAACACACACTCCATGCTAACCCCTGTGGCTACTATGCATATTCATGCTCCTCACCAGGTTTTAGACTGCAGTGTGCGGCATCACTGGGTTGTTCATCTGTTAAGATGGTGACAGAATCTACTCCTACACTTCCACATTGACAAGAATGGAATAATCATGACCACACGTCTGCTTGTTTCCAGCAGAACGCCTCTGCCCTGCATTTGGATCGTTATGAGACAGATGTAGGATCTTAATTTGACCCTGCAGCTACTGAGAAATGCAAATTATTGTGTGGATTATAATGAATGTACCTTTTTGTAGTGGTTATTAGAAGTCTAGTCTTTTGTAGTGGTGATACAAGACATTTTAAAGTGGCAATTAAAACTTTAGAAACCTTTTTAAACCTGGAATACACTATAAGATAGCAGACCTGTAGATAGTAACTGACCAGCGGTCAGAAAATCACCACAGACATGTATTCCAATGGAGGCTGGTGGGAGGAGCTATAGGAGGATGGGCTTATGGTAATGGTTGGAATGGAATCGTGGAATGGTATGAAACACATCAAACATATGGAAACCACATGTTTTACTCTGTTTCATTTAGCTCCACCCACCAGCCTCCATTAGAATACATGTCTGTGGGGATTGTCTGACCACTGGTCAGTTACTCTGCACCAGGTTCTGCACAACCTCCATTGGACGCCTGTATCACATATGTATCACGTTCACAGCTCTATAACACTACAGAATGTATCTCCATCAGAACCAATGGAGGAGAAGACCAGGCAGATAGCACAATAACAGTCTGGTTAGGGATCTATCATTTGGATCAATCTGTCTCACACTGCACCTCTCAAGGAAATGACTGATGCTCGGGCCCAAACCTGCTTTTTCCGGGGCAACAGTGCTTTGTTAATTTTACGTGCGACCGTGTGCTCCTTATCTATCCCAAAACATATCCCAGGAAGTGTTACCAGATTGCCGGACATTTGCTCTGTAACAGTGGAGAGCACCACTTTGTATTCCTCTGTCCTCAAACTTCCCTTGTGCTAAAATGGAGAGTGGTGTGACGCAAAATGCTACAGGCCCTCTGTAGAAAACCCTTACAGTTGTCCATGAATACTACTCAGAACCCTCACTCAAACCCTCTCTCTGGCCCTGGGACGTGACGGGGGGGAAGGCAGGTGTGCGTAATGATGGGGAGCCTGGCGCCCTCGAGCTGCAGGGGGGGAAGAGCGGGAGCAGGCGTGACACTATCACTAGTTTGCTCCCCTATTCCAGTTTGCGTGTGTGCCTGTTTGGTGTGGGGAAATAAAATGGGGACTGTATCCCTGTCTCCTTCTGGTCATTATTAGCCCTGTTACCGGGACTCTGGGACAGTTGTACCTATATATTTAAACTGGCACCTCTATTGGAGACCACCACATGGTTGCACTCTTTTTCAACCTCCATTCCCTTAACCCATTTATATGGATAATTAAATATCAATTACATGTGGTTGAGAGGCTATGTTCCAAATTGAACAGGGGAGGATGCCACTTGTAGCTCAAATGTAATTACTCTAGTAAATAGTGGCTGCAGATGGTAATTCAAACAGCCCAAATTAACATCATGGATGAGAAGCCTCTGTCTATAATTGATTTAACAAGGCAAGTCAGTTTAGAACAAATTCTTATTTACAATGACAGCCTATACCGGCCAAACCCGGACGACACTGGGCCAATTGTGCGCCACCCTATGGGACTCCCAATCCCAGCTAGTTGTGATACAGCCTGGATTTGAACCAGGGTGTCTGTTCTGAGACGCATTGCCTTAGACTGCTGCTCCACTCAGGAGCCCCCATTAAGTTCAAGCCAGTGTTCGCAATTTCAGTTGCTGACATTTTCCTAAAGGCGGAAAGATTAGGGTTGCACAATTCCAGTGACTTTGCCAAACTCCCAGGTTTTCCAGAAATCCCGGGTGGAAGAGGAAGCAATCAGCAGGAAATCCAGAATCCTCTGACCAGGATTGTTGAAAACCCGGAATTTTCAAATCAAATATAATTTTACTGTCACATGGGCAGAATACAACAGGTAGACCTTACAGTGAAATGCTTACTTATGAGCCCCCAACCAACAATGCGGTTTAAAAAAAATACGGATAAGAAAAATAAATAAAAGTAACAAGTAACTAAAGAGCAGTAGTAAAATAACAATAACGAGACTATATACAGGGGGTACCGATACAGAGTCAATGTACAGGGGCACCGGTTAGTTGAGGTAGTATGTACATGTAGGTAGAGTTATTGAAATGACTATGCATAGATGACAACAACAGAGAGTAGCCGCGGAGTAAAAGAGGGGGAGGGGAGGGCAATGCAAATAGTCTGGGTAGCCATATTCATTAGATGTTCAGTAGTCTAATGGCTTGGGGGTGAAAGCTGTTTAGAAGCCTTTTGGACCTAGACTTGGCGCTCCGGTACTGCTTGCCATGTGGTAGCAGAGAGAACAGTCTATGACTAGTGAGCCTGGAGTCTTTGACAATTTTGCAACTGTAGGAAAGATTGGGATAATTGATGTACGATATATTGGAATAGCTGTGTCTGTCACCTTTTCTTTGTTCTGAACTCTAATATGGGATGGCAGTATGAGACATTCTAACAATATGCAAACCAATGGAGGCTGCTGAGGGGAGGATGGCTCATTATAATGTCTGGAACACATAGAAACCATGTTTTACACCATTCCACTTATTCCACTCCAGCCATTACCACGAGCCTCCCCTATTAAGTTGCCACCAACCTCCTGTGATTCAAACACAGCTCAATAGTCTATTGAACTCATTGACCCTTCATCAATAGCATAAGCCGAGACCGACGACAAAGTCAGAATCTCCAAGCTTTTCCCTCAATCAAGTAAGCCAATCGTTTTGACCTGATGATTTCATCCCTTGCAGGCTTCATAAAAACAGATCCTATAGCTCATTCAGGACAATATGAACTGTCGGGGTCACAACTATACAAAAAAAGACCTTTAATGATGAAAATATTGTCATTGACACACATTGGTTATTCTGAGAATAACAGCCTGTTTCACAGGGACATCAAAGCCTGGGTCTTTTTATAGATAATTTACCACACTCTTACTAACAATATTCACTAGCACAAAGGTCAAGCTAGACTTTAAATGGAAACTCTAGTGACATATGACCCATAATGTTCTCCCCGGAGACCCAGCTCCATCAACACTCCACAGCTCCAACTGGAAACTGGGGGGAAAACCATGAGGAAAGAAAATAACAAAAAAACATATTTTTATTTGGCAAAGCCTGGTCCCAAATATGTTTGTGGTGTCTTCCCAACTCCTAGCCTGGTCCCAAATATGTTTGTGCTGTCTTCCCAACTCCTAGTCTGGTCCCAGAACTGTTTGTGCTGTCTTCCCAACTCCTAGCCTGGTCCCAGATCTGTTTGTGCTGTCTTCCCAACGCCTAGCCTGGTCCAAATATGTTTGTGCTATTTTCCCAACTCCTAGCCTGGTCCCAAATATGTTTGTGCTGTCTTCCCAACTCCTAGTCTGGTCCCAGAACTGTTTGTGCTGTCTTCCCAACTCCTAGCCTGGTCCCAAATATGTTTGTGCTGTCTTCCCAACTCCTAGCCTGGTCCAAATATGTTTGTGCTATTTTCCCAACTCCTAGCCTGGTCCCAAATATGTTTGTACTGTCTTCCCAACTCCTAGCCTGGTCCCAGATCTGTTTGTGCTGTCTTCCCAACTCCTAGCCTGGTCCCAGATCTGTTTGTGTTGTCTTCCCAACTCCTAGCCTGGTTCCAGATCTGTTTGTGCTGTCTTCCCAACTCATAGCCTGGTCCCAGACTGTTTGTGCTGTCTTCCCAACTCCTAGCCTGGTCCCAGATCTGTTTGTTTTGTCTTCCCAACTCCTAGTCTGGTTCCAGATCTGTTTGTGCTGTCTTCCCAACTCCTAGCCTGGTCCCAGGTCTGTTTGTGCTGTCTTCCCAACTCCTAGCCTGGTCCCAAATATGTTTGTGCTGTCTTCCCAACTCCTAGCCTGGTCCCAAATATGTTTGTGCTGTCTTCCCAACTCCTAGCCTGGTTCCAGATCTGTTTGTGCTGTCTTCCCAACTCCTAGCCTGGTCCCAGGTCTGTTTGTGCTGTCTTCCCAACTCCTAGCCTGGTCCCAAATATGTTTGTGCTGTCTTCCCAACTCCTAGCCTGGTCCCAAATATGTTTGTGCTGTCTTCCCAACTCCTAGCCTGGTCCCAGATATGTTTGTGTTGTCTTCCCAACTCCTAGCCTGGTCCCAGATCTGTTTGTGCTGTCTTCCCAACTCCTATTCTGGTCCCAAATATGTTTGTGCTGTCTTCCCAACTCCTATTCTGGTCCCAGATCTGTTTGTGCCATCTTGCCAACTCCTAGCCTGGTTCCAGATCTGTTTGTGTTGTCTTCCCAACTCCTAGCCTGGTCCCAGATCTGTTTGTGCTGTCTTTCCAACTCCTATCCTGGTTCCAGATCTGTTTGTGCCGTCTTGCCAACTCCTAGCCTGTTTCCAGATCTGTATGTGCTGTCTTGCCAACTCCTAGCCTTTCCCATATTTGTTTGTGCTGTCTTGCTGACTCCTAGCCTGGTCCCAGTTCTGTTTGTGCTTTCTTGTCAACTCTTGTGATCATTGCTTGGCATAACAGCATTAGGAGTTGGCTATACAACACAACTATATCGAGGACCAGACTAGGGTTAGGCTGTGCTGTACTTACCTCCCTTGGCTACCTGTTCCTGTGCCTTTACATACGTGTAGGTACTGAACAGCGTATTGCTTGTGTAGATGTGGCATTTGTGTAAGTCTTCAACCAATGTTATCAAACTCCCATGTATGTCATTTGTGATCAGTCAGTTCTACTGGATTAACAGCTTCTATATGTGCAGACTTCAGCCTTGTATGTAGTTAAATACAGTATTTCATAGCACACTCGTATCTAACTGACTTTCAAGTTGGACTACTTGGAATCAGTTTAATCTCTGGATCAACATACTATATAACAAAACTTTCGCTACTTCACAAGATTGATTTGATCTGTGAAACCAAAACTAACAGAACATTTGATGATTGAAATAAGACAACTAATGCATGTCACCTGGACAAAGGAAAACCCAAAATGGAGGACCAGTCTCCTCAATCAAGTCACTATCCATCTGACTGGGAAGGAAACTAAGCTTTTAAGCACTGGTTAGGAGGAAAGGGAGCTGTGATCCGCACTGGTGCTTTGCCCAGATAAGTAGGACCCTCACAGATGCCTTCCACTCTTCCATGTTCCCTCACACAATGGTTGCTAGGTAACGGCAGGCGCTTCATGCCATGTCGTGTGTTCAGAGGGCCGCAGTATGAGTGAAAAACCCTTATATAAAGTGCTCATAATAAGAGAGTCAAACAGAACAGTAGCGGACAAGGGCATTAATGCACACCAGGGTAAGGAACTGAGGTTCGCTGTGGTTCGTTGGTGTGTGTGTGCATGTGTGCTCGTGTGCTTGTGTGTCTGTGTGTTTGTGTGTATTTGCATGTATTTGTGTTACAGAAGACGTGAACGATAATGGAAAACCAATTGTTCTCTCATAGCTGGACATAACCTAAAAAATATTTGCCTTGCACGAACGTCTTCCTCTAGCTGGTCTACCAGCTGCCAGGGAACCATTAGCACTCAGATGGAAAGATGAACACCCCTCATTCAAATGTACATTGGCGACACTCGCCCCCGCATCTTACGTCTTTTCAAATGGCGCTCCACTCTGCTGGAAATGGAGATTGCCCAATTCCACGGTTGTTAATAGTGGTTATGCAAATAAATATTTTCTCCTCCACAGTCTCAGTGTAAAGACTCTCAGAGTTAGAGGCACGTCTCCTGCAGTGCCATTAGCCTGGCAGAACAACAGAAGAGGATCTTAATAGAACCCACCACGACCATGCCAAGGTGTTGAGTGGGTGCAGGTGCAGAAGCTGAAAAGTACATCTCAAGTCGTCTGACTGACATTGCCAGGGTGTTTTGTTATGTTGTGCACAGACATGAATCTGTCTAAAGTACATTTCATTTTGGGTATGTGAGACAGAGATTTCGGAATAGGCTTCAGTACCAAACATATAAGATTTTGTCCAATGGAAGAGATAGAAGTTCCAATTTTTTTATTATTGTTTTGGGGGGCGGGCTTCAACATAACACAAACAATTTATACAAGAGTACAACCGTTCTGCTGCATGCCAATGTTTGCTATACGCCGTTTTGATCATTTCTCATCTGAAAGCTTCCAGCACCGTATTTCTTAAGAAAACCCTTTCAACCATACCAACAAACCCGCCGTTCAACACAAGGGCTTTGTGGATCTTCTGTTGAAAGTCTCTCTGCTTTTATCAAAGGCCTTGTCTGTCTTTCATGTGACTTTTGCTTTTATCACCTCGGCCAAAGCCGACAAATGTCTGTTTGTGAGGATGAACATGTACAAACACTCAGACGTGCTCCACAGACAACATTTACACCTAGACTACTAATGAGTATGGTACTCTAAAACAACCCAGCAGGGATTATTATAGAGTACTACTGGGCTCTGAGAGATGAGCACTAAAGCCAAGAGAAGAAGAGATCTGGCTGCCCGCAGCGTGGAATGGTGTATGCGGGCCGTTTGATGTGCCCAAACCAGGACCCTAGGAAAGGGTGCAGGGTACGGGGTGTGTCACCATGGTGAAATGACAGAGGTGAAAGGGGGACACCCTGCCATTTTCCAACAGTGTCAGAAGTTCTTCAGACACACAAGCTCTTCACAGCCCTTGAAGCTCTGAATCCTGCGACCCGTGTGCCCTTTGCTGATAATGACTTCTCACACAACGCAATTATGTGAGTGCAGCAAGCCGGCAAAGGCCAGACAGGCAAAGACAAAAATAACTGGCAAGTAGCCTCATTGTCCTATAGAGACAAAATAAATTGCCTGATGGTTGTGTTATGGTTGGTTTTCTGAAATTCACAAATAGAACCTCTACTAGAAGTTAAACGTTCCGCCATCAGAAGAATACAAGTTCCTCTAATCTCATAGAGACGAATCCTAACTTCCACTTAAATCAAATGCATAACTAAGTGAAGATCTCCCATTAGCCATACACAGCTACCATAACGAGCTTCCAGTGAATCATCTCAAGTGCAGAAGCGTTTTTGAATCTCCCCGAGAGCAATGGTGAATAATACTTTTGGGGCACTAAAGAGACTCTCTATTCTGCCTGAGACGGAGGCAGTCGCTTGCTGATTAGCATATTCATCAGACTTGACCTCCTGTTCAGCTTCACAGCTCAGAGATCACAGATCTGTGAATCATGACTCGTCTCTGCTGCATTCAGAGCTGCTGAACCAGAGACAGGGCGGCTACAGTAATAAACCTGACCCCAGCGCGTCACTGTCGGGTACAGAGAATGACAGCGCCCCTCTAGATAGAGAGAGACCCGGGTGGTTGTCTGTGGTTGTCCATCTGTCTGGTTTGTCAAAGGTAGAGGATGATGTTCAAAAGAGCAGAACTTTTAAGGATCTCTTTTCCAATCCATTATGATGTGATATTAGAGTCTCCAGTTCATGTTCGCCGTGTGCAAAGTGAAATCGATGCTTTCCTAGACATATGTTGTGATCAAGTCTTGAAAGTATTCTTTGAATTGAATTCTAGTCTATTGTATCATGAGTCCTTATTCCATTGTCAGTGAATCCTCTGTGGAGCAATGTAGAGAAAATATTACATTCACTTCTCATGATGATTTCTATTACTTTTAGTTGTATGTGTATTGTTAGATATTACTGCACTGTCGGAGCTAGAAGCACAAGCATTTCGCTACACCCACAATAACATCTGCTAAATATGTGTACCCGACCAATAACATTTGATTTTATTTGATATTGGCTAAAATATCAGCTGATTAAAAGTTAAAAACAGGGTAATAGTAGAGTTTGCTTTTGAAAAGATAATTTGACACTTCAGTTCCATCTGTTATTCCAATTAAGCAAATACATGTTCATACACAGCTCCAGCCTACGTGTTTTTAATGTAAACACTCCTTCTAACAGCTCCTGTAGATTTGTTTTCATGTACTTGGATAATTAAAACACTCTTGATAAAAAACCTCAATTACTCCACAGCTGGGATCAAATGAGCGTTTTCAATTAGCTCACCAAGGTGCCATCGAACATGTTGCGTCTAGAGGAGCGTCACATCTACAAAGACAGACAAACCGTTTCTCATCTCAAAGCCGTACAGAAAATAATGAGGAGGGATCATAATGAGACAGTCTCTCAGAAAAGTCCTTCCTTCAACAGCAATTTAAGATGTCCAATTTACATCCATGTCATTTAGCAAACGCTCTAATCCAAAGTGACTTACAGTAGTGAGTGCATACTGGTCCCACGTGGGAATTGAACCCATAACTCTAGCATTGCAAGCGCCATGCTCTCCCAACTCAACGACACAGGACCCATGTGCTCTTAAAGGAATACTACACTCAAAAACAACATTCTATTACGTTTTTCATTAGTCCACTGTTCATACAATCACCAAAAAATGTGAAAAACTGAGAGATATGAACCATGGACTGTTTGACAACACACTTAAAGATTGTTTTGAGTGTAGTATTAATTTACTTTAGTTCATATCTGTAGTAATTATGTTGAATATAATTATAAACTACATTTATCAATCTGACTCCAATATTATGTGAATAAATTCCACAGGCTCTGTGTGTCTCTAGAAGATATAGCTAGATAGCGAGCCTCTCATCACCACTTAGGATGACTATAATGAACATGTTTTTAACTTGCACTGTTTTGCAATTACTAATAAACTAGATACAAATAGCTACTCCTGGCGATGTTGTAGCATTAATCTATTAAGGCAAGCAGGTCAGGGATGTCAAGGTGGTACTCAAGCACGTGCTATGTGTATAGTTTATATAACAACATTATTCTTAATTCATTCCAACTTAGATGTGTGTGTATTGGGTATATGTTGTTTAGATATTACTGCACTGTCGGAGCTAGAAGCACAAGCATTTCGCTACACCCGCAATAACATCTGCTAATCACGTGTATGTGACCAATAAAATGTGATTTGATATGAAATGCATGATACACTACAGACTTCTCAGTGGTTACACACGTCTTCAGTTCAGAATAATATCTACGAGAAAAAACTGGAGCTTGCTAACGAGTTCTCAAAGTGTGAACAAATTCACAGTCCTTTTATACAAATTCAAACAGAAACTCACCGACAACATTTATTTGCACTTTGGCTAATAAAAACAATTGAGAGGAACAACACACTCAGATTCTAATCAACTCAATTTAAATGATAGGCGCGCACCTCTGTGTCACTCCTCTTTGAACTATCAGCTGTCCAGACGAACAAAATAACAGTTTCCCTGTAACAATAAATCCATAGCACTTACAATATAATAAAACATACAAATTCATAGCTCTTTATGAACCCTAGAAACAATCCAAACATGACAATTAATTCAGACAGTAACAATGATTGGGTTAATTTCACGTTTTCATGTGTATTCACAACCCCAACGTCCGTGCTCACCGGGTTCTATGGGAACGTCCTGCCCCAGATAAAGCCACAGATAATTGTCTGTGACCTCTGTGATAGCTCACAGATGGTCAGTCATGCAAACCACAGGATCTTGGTGGCCCCTTAATTGGGAAGAACGGGCTGGTGGTAATGTCTGGAGAGGAATCAGCGGAATGGTGTCAAACACATTGTTTCCAGGTGTTTGATGCTATTCCATTTGCTCCGTTCCGGCAATTATTATGAGCCGTCCTCACCTCAGCAGCCTCCACAGATCCAAACAATGTCATAAATGGTGATTGTGACATCACGCTGGGCCTCAGCGCCTGCAAGTTGATACAGGTGAGTATTCACTTCTCTCCTTTTTCAACTACACTCATAAATAAAGCCCTTATGCCATGGCTAGCTAGTGATACACAAATCAGATCATGGAGCCCAGCAATTAAAATCCCCCTTTCTTTATCAGATAGACAGACTGACACCATGGAAACGTACCCATCCTAGCCATCGCCACGTCTTCAAGCCAGACTGCCAGGGCTCTGATAATTCTTCCCAGGGGCATGTTCTATTCTGGAAAAGCTAAGCTAGCATCCTCTAGGAATGGATCACGATGGACTCTATCACACCTACGGCATTCTGAGAAACGGATATTTGTTTTTTGGTTATGCAGAGAACTGTCTGTCTGTGACCACCTATTTACTTCCACCTTATCTGGCCATAACAGACATGTTGTGTGTCTCAGAGTAGGCGTCCCCCCTGTTTATTCATTATAATATTAAAGGCAAAACGGATCCTAGATCAGCCCTTCTACTCTGGGACGCTACTGTATATGAATACGGGCCCAGATGGACGTGATATGAGTGACAGATCCTCATTAGATTGAGCATTATCCATTTGTAGCCAGTGCTGCATGTTATTACAGACTACTGTTAGCAGTTGGATCTCAGCCAACCAAAGCTAAAGTTTTTCTCACAAAGAGCAGAAAATTACAGTGTTCTACAGGAAGATGGGCTTCTCAGCAGGAATGAACTTAATCCAAATGACACATTCCAGGAAATTGTGTTCACACGTAGCACTGGGCTGAGAGGTCATTTCCTGAGTACTCCCCAGATACTGCTTCATGTATTTTCTCCATTATACTCCTGCTAAAATGTGTATTCTATTCTACTGAGCCATTTACTTCATGTTCCTATTTTTCTATATTATTATTTCTCATTGGTGTTGCATTGTCGAGAAGGAAGCATTTAGTTGGATGGTGAATACCATGTGTGTCCTGTGCATACGACTAATACAACTTGAAACTTGAGATCGCAGGTATGCTGGGGCAAATCCAAGCTTTTGTTTGTTCAAGTTTTCTTTTGAAAAGGCTGAGCAATTGTTTAGTAACATGAATGTAAGCAAAATCACCAAACAATCATTGCCCATTTAAGGCAGTTTTGAGATGACAATCAAGATATGATAAAAACCTGTTGCTTAACCCTTAACGGGATCAATATGTCTAAGCCTGAACCCTGGGATTTTCATTAGTGGATTCATAAACATGGAAGTAAAGTTGCTCCAGCGTGAAGTTTCCTCTAGATACAGATCTAGGACCAGGTTCCCCTCCCTCAATCCTAACCTGAACCATTAGAGGAGAAAATGCTAAACTGACCCAAGATTAGCGTCTAAGAGACTAGCGTCTTCACCCAAATATGTTACCCAACATGCCTCATTGCAGGAGTTGGCAGCAGTGATGCTGTCTAGAGGAAAAGTTGATCCATTTCCCTAGACTAGCAGCATTCCAGGGTTAGACATGCCCATTTCTATTTATATATCCAGTGTCAACCTGGTCTCAGGGCAATTCATAGGATTTGGTACATTCATCTGTTCTCTTCATTTAGTATGATTTATTATACTTGGTTACATTATGAATGGAATAGCGATCGTACAATATCATATGAATTAGAGGATGTATAGTATCATATATCTTAACCGGTTGATTGGATGACGTAACATATCTTCCATCTCAGACAAAGATGTGTAAAGGTTAGGATAATACAATATGAACATATTGTCTAATTTTGCATGAAAGATAGCTTCATCCTCTCCAGAGAAAATCTGATCTCGGCCTCAAATTGTTAATTTGATATTGCATCGATGTCATCTTGGTGGCACGATACATAACAATGGAATCCAAGCAGCATGCTTTGAAACAGGGTTCTCAAAGGGGACTCTCACTTCAATTCTATCTCTTCCAATTTTTAGTTATTTTTTATTTCACCTTTATTTAAACAGGTGGGTGAGGTAACATAAGGGAGTAGAGGCAATAAACAGGCCATGGTCGCGAAGTAATTACAATATAGCAATTTAAACACTGGAATGGTAGATGTGCAGAAGATGAATGAGCAAGTAGAGATACTGGGGTGCAAAGGGGCAAGATAAATAAATAAATAAATACTGTATGGGGATGAGGTAGGTAGATAGATGGGCTGTTTACAGATGGGCTATGTACAGGTGCAGTGATCTGTGAGCTGCTCTGACAGCTGGTGCTTAAAGCTAGTGAGGGAGATATGAGTCTCCAGCATCAGAGATTTTTGCAGTTCGTTCCAGTCATTGGCAGCAGAGAACTGGAAGGAAAGACGACCAAAGGAGGAATTGGCTTTGGGGGTGACCTGTGAGATATACCTGCTGGAGCGCATGCTACGAGTGGGTGCTGCTATGGTGACCAGTGAGCGGGGCTTTACCTAGCATAGACTTGTAGATAACCTGAAGCCAGTGGGTTTGGCGACGAGTATGAAGCGAGGGCCAACCAACGAGAGCGTACAGGTCGCAATGGTGTGTAGTGTATGGGGCTTTGGTGACAAAACGGATGGCACTGTGATAGACTGCATCCAGTTTGTTGAGTAGAGTGTTGGAGGCTATTTTATAGATGACATCACCGAAGTCGAGGATCGGTAGGATGGTCAGTTTTAAGAGGGTATGTTTGGCAGCATGAGTCAAGGGAGCCGGCTGGGGTAGACTGAAGAGGTGTGTGAGGTGGAGGAGTCAGAGGTGCTGGGTAGATGAGTCAGTGCAGGCGCAGTGGGGGTTAGGGGTCGGGAAAATTGGGAGCAAGGCTGAGACGTGAGAGGCGCGGTCATTCCAACACCATGAGTATGTTGAGTCTGGGACATGAGTCTGATGAGAGCCGCACGCTTGCACACACACACACACACACACACACACAAGCTTAGACCAAGTCAGACATAATGTGACATGAGAAACACACTTGATTCAGTTGGGGTTTTATCCTACAAGGTCATTTTAGGTGGCCCTGACATTTACATTTAGTAATTTAGCAGATACTCTTATCCTGGGAGGCCTAAAATGGATTCATTCAACTAGTGTGTGATTATACCTTAACTAATGTGTGATTATATCGTAACTAGTGTGTGATTATACCATAACTAGCTTGTGATTATACCTTAACTAGTGTGTGATTATATTATAACTAGTGTGTGATTATACCTTAACTAGTGTGTGATTATATCATAACTAGTGTGTGATTGTATCATAACTAGTGTATGATTATATCATAACTATTGTGTGGTTATATCATAACTATTGTGTGGTTATATCATAACTAGTGTGCGATTATACCTTAACTAGTTTGTGATTAGTGATATCAGAAGGTGGGGGAGGGAGAGAGAGATAAGAGGGCGGGGAGAGAGAGAGTGATAGCAGAGGGCGGGGAGAGAGAGTGATAGCAGAGGGCAGGGAGAGAGAGTGATAGCAGAGGGCAGGGAGAGAGAGAGTGATAGCAGAGGGCGGGGAGAGAGAGAGTGATAGCAGAGGGCGGGGAGAGAGAGAGTGATAGCAGAGGGCGGGGAGAGAGAGAGTGATAGCAGAGGGCGGGGAGAGAGAGAGTGATAGCAGAGGGCGGGGAGAGAGAGTGATAGCAGAGGTTGGGGAGAGAGAGATAACAGAGGGCGGGGAGAGAGAGAGTGATAGCAGAGGGCGGGGAGAGAGAGAGTGATAGCAGAGGGCGGGGAGAGAGAGAGTGATAGCAGAGGGCGGGGAGAGAGAGAGTGATAGCAGAGGGCGGGGAGAGCGAGAGTGATAGCAGAGGGCGGGGAGAGAGAGTGATAGCAGAGGGCAGGGAGAGAGAGAGCGATAGCAGAGGGCGGGGAGAGAGAGAGTGATAGCAGAGGGCGGGGAGAGAGAGAGTGATAGCAGAGGTTGGGGAGAGAGTGATAGCAGAGGTTGGGGACAGAGAGAGTGATAGCAGAGGGCAGGGAGAGAGAGAGTGATACCAGAGGGCAGGGAGAGAGAGAGTGATACCAGAGGGCAGGGAGAGAGAGAGTGATACCAGAGGGCAGGGATAGAGAGAGTGATACCAGAGGGCAGGGGAGAGAGAGATTGATAGCAGAGGGCGGGGAGAAAGAGAGAGAGTGATGTACTGTTCTCCAGCAGTACTTTCAACTCTGTAGACGTTCTAATGGCTTACATACTTATGACCTAAAAGAGGCTTATAGCCAGATGCTATAGGGATCATTATCAAAACTCAATCCTGGTCAGCTAAATGACATTGCATAACTTCCAGATGACTATGGAAAATCAAGTCGATAAGAATATGGATCTGGCTACAGCTTATGGATAATCGGCTGTGTCCTGGCTCATAGTTTGACATGCCGTCTAAGTACAATCGCTCTTTCTTTAAAGGTGGACTCAGCGAGATGACATTCAACCAGCAGCACCGCAGACGTTGAGATGAGTGAGACGCAAGACTTTGCTTTCACAAAGTCACACAGAGTATCTTCTCATGTGCACGGGTACCCTTGACCCTGTTAGAACGAGGGACCAAACCAGCAAAGAAGTTTAGCCTTACGCTTCAGCACAGTTCGTTGTTGTGGAAATGAACTCTGTATTCTGTTCACTTTGTGCTTGCAGCGTCATCTCGCTGAGTGGATTAAGATGGTTAAACCTTGACGATACATGGATGAGAGCAGGTTACTATCAGGCAGAGGCCATGGGAATCGAAATACAAGCGAATACGAATACAAGCGGCAGTTGCGTAGACCAATCGTTTGATTAAAAGATACGTCTTGGTCTACCGAACAGGCTGATTGGCTCTGGAGTTGGGTCATGTTTTTTAGGTACCAAACAGAAGCAAACTGACTGACTTCGGGGACACACTACCTGGATTTGTCCAATGAGTAATGCTCATTTTTGTATTCAGTTGCAAAGCGTTTTATAACCATTTCCATTGTGAGCCCTAGTGAACACCACCCTGGTTCTAAGCACCGTCTCAACAACAGAGGAACAATATTAGAGTGAAGCACTGACTAGTATGAAAAAAGTCTGAAAATGTATGCACTAAGTCCTCTGGATAAGAGCGTCTGCTAAACAACTAAAATGGAACTGTCATCCATTATAAAAATTATACCCGAAATTGCTGGAAATTGTACTCAAAGTGAAATGCACTTGCAATCTTCAGTGTATATATCTTCAGTGTATATATCTTCAGTGTATACATCTTCAGTGTATACATCTTCAGTGTATACATCTTCAGTGTATATATCTTCAGTGTATACATCTTCAGTGTATATATCTTCAGTGTATACATCTTCAGTGTATACATCTTCAGTGTATATATCTTCAGTGTATACATCTTCAGTGTATACATCTTCAGTGTATATATCTTCAGTGTATACATCTTCAGTGTATATATCTTCAGTGTATACATCTTCAGTGTATACATCTTCAGTGTATATATCTTCAGTGTATACATCTTCAGTGTATATATCTTCAGTGTATACATCTTCAGTGTATACATCTTCAGTGTATATATCTTCAGTGTATACATCTTCAGTGTATACATCTTCAGTGTATATATCTTCAGTGTATACATCTTCAGTGTATACATCTTCAGTGTATACATCTTCAGTGTATACATCTTCAGTGTATACATCTTCAGTGTATACATCTTCAGTTTATACATCTTCAGTGTATACATCTTCAGTGTATACATCTTCAGTGTATACATCTTCAGTGTATATATCTTCAGTGTATACATCTTCAGTGTATACATCTTCAGTGTATACATCTTCAGTGTATATATCTTCAGTGTATACATCTTCAGTGTATATATCTTCAGTGTATATATCTTCAGTGTATACATCTTCAGTGTATACATCTTCAGTGTATATATCTTCAGTGTATACATCTTCAGTGTATACATCTTCAGTGTATATATCTTCAGTGTACCCATTCTGGTCAATGTCAACGTTTCCTTCTGTACTCCACTTCCCCATTCTAGATGATCAAATCTGACAGATTACAAAGTACAGTGATGTCATGAAAGATCCAATGTACCTTTCTGAAAGTAGCTTTTGTTCTTGCACATGGTTCTTACATCATGCACAAGAGTGAATGTAATGAATGGTTTTCTCAGAGTGGTGATGAAAAAAAAATAGCATTTTATTCGCTCTAACAATTGACCCGTTCCTCTGCTGCAGCCATCCAGATGAAAACCAAGAGTCTTGCAGTCCTGTTCTAAGGGATATGAAACATGTTGTATTCCACTGATAACTACTGTATCCCTGTGAACACATTAATAATTACAGAAAGTTATCTGATAACTACTGTATCCCTATGAACACATTAATAATTACAGAAAGTAATCTGATAACTACTGTATCCCTGTGAACACATTAATAATTACAGAAAGTTATCTGATAACTACTGTATCCCTGTGAACACATTAATAATTACAGAAAGTTATCTGATAACTACTGTATCCCTGTGAACACATTAATAATTACAGAAAGTAATCTGATAACTACTGTATCCCTGTGAACACATTAATAATTACAGAAAGTTATCTGATAACTACTGTATCCCTGTGAACACATTAATAATTACAGAAAGTCATCTGATAACTACTGTATCCCTGTGAACACATTAATTACAGAAAGTCATCTGATAACTACTGTATCCCTGTGAACACATTAATAATTACAGAAAGTAATCTGATAACTACTGTATCCCTGTGAACACATTAATAATTACAGAAAGTTATCTGATAACTACTGTATCCCTGTGAACACATTAATAATTACAGAAAGTAATCTGATAACTACTGTATCCCTGTGAACACATTAATAATTACAGAAAGTTATCTGATAACTACTGTATCCCTGTGAACACATTAATAATTACAGAAAGTCATCTGATAACTACTGTATCCCTGTGAACACATTAATTACAGAAAGTCATCTGATAACTACTGTATCCCTGTGAACACATTAATAATTACAGAAAGTAATCTGATAACTACTGTATCCCTGTGAACACATTAATAATTACAGAAAGTAATCTGATAACTACTGTATCCCTGTGAACACATTAATAATGACAGAAAGTAATCTGATAACTACTGTATCCCTGTGAACACATTAATAATGACAGAAAGTCATCTGATAACTACTGTATCCCTGTGAACACATTAATAATTACAGAAAGTCATCTGATAACTACTGTATCCCTGTGAACACATTAATAATTACAGAAAGTAATCTGATAACTACTGTATCCCTGTGAACACATTAATAATGACAGAAAGTCATCTGATAACTACTGTATCCCTGTGAACACATTAATAATTACAGAAAGTCATCTGATAACTACTGTATCCCTGTGAACACATTAATAATTACAGAAAGTCATCTGATAACTACTGTATCCCTGTGAACACATTAATAATTACAGAAAGTTATCTGATAACTACTGTATCCCTGTGAACACATTAATTACAGAAAGTTATCTGATAACTACTGTATCCCTGTGAACACATTAATAATTACAGAAAGTTATCTGATAACTACTGTATCCCTGTGAACACATTAATAATTACAGAAAGTTATCTGATAACTACTGTATCCCTGTGAACACATTAATAATGACAGAAAGTAATCTGATAACTACTGTATCCCTGTGAACACATTAATAATTACAGAAAGTCATCTGATAACTACTGTATCCCTGTGAACACATTAATAATGACAGAAAGTAATCTGATAACTACTGTATCCCTGTGAACACATTAATAATTACAGAAAGTAATCTGATAACTACTGTATCCCTGTGAACACATTAATAATTACAGAAAGTCATCTGATAACTACTGTATCCCTGTGAACACATTAATAATTACAGAAAGTTATCTGATAACTACTGTATCCCTGTGAACACATTAATAATTACAGAAAGTCATCTGATAACTACTGTATCCCTGTGAACACATTAATAATTACAGAAAGTTATCTGATAACTACTGTATCCCTGTGAACACATTCATAAATACAGAAAGTTATCTGATAACTACTGTATCCCTGTGAACACATTAATAATTACAGAAAGAGTCTAGCAGTCCTGTTGTAAGGGATATGAAACATGTTGTATTCCACTGATAACTACTGTATCCCTGTGAACACATTAATAATGACAGAAAGTCATCTGATAACTACTGTATCCCTGTGAACACATTAATAATGACAGAAAGTCATCTGATAACTACTGTATCCCTGTGAACACATTAATAATTACAGAAAGTAATCTGATAACTACTGTATCCCTGTGAACACATTAATAATTACAGAAAGTCATCTGATAACTACTGTATCCCTGTGAACACATTAATAATGACAGAAAGTCATCTGATAACTACTGTTTCCCTGTGAACACATTAATAATGACAGAAAGTAATCTGATAACTACTGTATCCCTGTGAACACATTAATAATTACAGAAAGTCATCTGATAACTACTGTATCCCTGTGAACACATTAATAATTACAGAAAGTCATCTGATAACTACTGTATCCCTGTGAACACATTAATAATTACAGAAAGTCATCTGATAACTACTGTATCCCTGTGAACACATTAATAATTACAGAAAGTCATCTGATAACTACTGTATCCCTGTGAACACATTAATAATTACAGAAAGTCATCTGATAACTACTGTATCCCTGTGAACACATTAATAATGACAGAAAGAGTCTAGCAGTCCTGTTGTAAGGGATATGAAACATGTTGTATTCCACTGATAACTACTGTATCCCTGTGAACACATTAATAATGACAGAAAGTCATCTGATAACTACTGTATCCCTGTGAACACATTAATAATGACAGAAAGTCATCTGATAACTACTGTATCCCTGTGAACACATTAATAATTACAGAAAGTCATCTGATAACTACTGTATCCCTGTGAACACATTAATAATTACAGAAAGTAATCTGATAACTACTGTATCCCTGTGAACACATTAATAATGACAGAAAGTCATCTGATAACTACTGTATCCCTGTGAACACATTAATAATTACAGAAAGTAATCTGATAACTACTGTATCCCTGTGAACACATTAATAATTACAGAAAGTCATCTGATAACTACTGTATCCCTGTGAACACATTAATAATGACAGAAAGTCATCTGATAACTACTGTATCCCTGTGAACACATTAATAATGACAGAAAGTAATCTGATAACTACTGTATCCCTGTGAACACATTAATAATTACAGAAAGTCATCTGATAACTACTGTATCCCTGTGAACACATTAATAATTACAGAAAGTCATCTGATAACTACTGTATCCCTGTGAACACATTAATAATTACAGAAAGTCATCTGATAACTACTGTATCCCTGTGAACACATTAATAATTACAGAAAGTCATCTGATAACTACTGTATCCCTGTGAACACATTAATAATTACAGAAAGTCATCTGATAACTACTGTATCCCTGTGAACACATTAATAATGACAGAAAGAGTCTAGCAGTCCTGTTGTAAGGGATATGAAACATGTTGTATTCCACTGATAACTACTGTATCCCTGTGAACACATTAATAATCACAGAAAGTCATCTGATAACTACTGTATCCCTGTGAACACATTAACAATTACAGAAAGTCATCTGATAACTACTGTATCCCTGTGAACACATTAATAATTACAGAAAGTCATCTGATAACTACTGTAACCCTGTGAACACATTAATAATTACAGAAAGTCATCTGATAACTACTGTATCCCTGTGAACACATTAATAATTACAGAAAGTCATCTGATAACTACTGTATCCCTGTGAACACATTAATAATTACAGAAAGTCATCTGATAACTACTGTATCCCTGTGAACACATTAATCATTACAGAAAGTCATCTGATAACTACTGTATCCCTGTGAACACATTAATAATTACAGAAAGTCATCTGATAACTACTGTATCCCTGTGAACACATTAATAATTACAGAAAGTTATCTGATAACTACTGTATCCCTGTGAACACATTAATAATTACAGAAAGTTATCTGATAACTACTGTATCCCTGTGAACACATTAATAATTACAGAAAGTCATCTGATAACTACTGTATCCCTGTGAACACATTAATAATTACAGAAAGTTATCTGATAACTACTGTATCCCTGTGAACACATTAATAATTACAGAAAGTCATCTGATAACTACTGTATCCCTGTGAACACATTAATAATTACAGAAAGTTATCTGATAACTACTGTATCCCTGTGAACACATTAATAATTACAGAAAGTTATCTGATAACTACTGTATCCCTGTGAACACATTAATAATGACAGAAAGTCATCTGATAACTACTGTATCCCTGTGAACACATTAATAATTACAGAAAGTCATCTGATAACTACTGTATCCCTGTGAACACATTAATAATGACAGAAAGTAATCTGATAACTACTGTATCCCTGTGAACACATTAATAATTACAGAAAGTAATCTGATAACTACTGTATCCCTGTGAACACATTAATAATGACAGAAAGTCATCTGATAACTACTGTATCCCTGTGAACACATTAATAATTACAGAAAGTCATCTGATAACTACTGTATCCCTGTGAACACATTAATAATGACAGAAAGAGTCTAGCAGTCCTGTTGTAAGGGATATGAAACATGTTGTATTCCACTGATAACTACTGTATCCCTGTGAACACATTAATAATCACAGAAAGTCATCTGATAACTACTGTATCCCTGTGAACACATTAATAATTACAGAAAGTCATCTGATAACTACTGTATCCCTGTGAACACATTAATAATTACAGAAAGTCATCTGATAACTACTGTATCCCTGTGAACACATTAATAATTACAGAAAGTCATCTGATAACTACTGTATCCCTGTGAACACATTAATAATTACAGAAAGTCATCTGATAACTACTGTATCCCTGTGAACACATTAATAATTACAGAAAGTCATCTGATAACTACTGTATCCCTGTGAACACATTAATAATTACAGAAAGTCATCTGATAACTACTGTATCCCTGTGAACACATTAATAATTACAGAAAGTTATCTGATAACTACTGTATCCCTGTGAACACATTAATAATGACAGAAAGTCATCTGATAACTACTGTATCCCTGTGAACACATTAATAATTACAGAAAGTCATCTGATAACTACTGTATCCCTGTGAACACATTAATAATTACAGAAAGTAATCTGATAACTACTGTATCCCTGTGAACACATTAATTACAGAAAGTTATCTGATAACTACTGTATCCCTGTGAACACATTAATAATTACAGAAAGTCATCTGATAACTACTGTATCCCTGTGAACACATTAATAATTACAGAAAGTTATCTGATAACTACTGTATCCCTGTGAACACATTAATAATTACAGAAAGTTATCTGATAACTACTGTATCCCTGTGAACACATTAATAATGACAGAAAGTCATCTGATAACTACTGTATCCCTGTGAACACATTAATAATTACAGAAAGTCATCTGATAACTACTGTATCCCTGTGAACACATTAATAATGACAGAAAGTAATCTGATAACTACTGTATCCCTGTGAACACATTAATAATTACAGAAAGTAATCTGATAACTACTGTATCCCTGTGAACACATTAATAATTACAGAAAGTCATCTGATAACTACTGTATCCCTGTGAACACATTAATAATTACAGAAAGTTATCTGATAACTACTGTATCCCTGTGAACACATTAATAATTACAGAAAGTCATCTGATAACTACTGTATCCCTGTGAACACATTAATAATTACAGAAAGTTATCTGATAACTACTGTATCCCTGTGAACACATTAATAATGACAGAAAGAGTCTAGCAGTCCTGTTCTAAGGGATATGAAACATGTTGTATTCCACTGATAACTACTGTATCCCTGTGAACACATTAATAATGACAGAAAGTTATCTGTAAAACTGCAACCTTTTCTCTCAGCCACATTGCAAAATGTGTATAATAGCAGGGAATTAGCTCTGAAACAGCAAACAAACATTCCCAGCCTCATGGCAGGTTTTTGTGGACCTGCTATAAATGTGAGTTCAGAGTTGATGAACCGTGGTGAACTTAAGGTCAACATGTAAACAGTTCCCCTCTTGTTTTAAATGACACATAAGCTAGGTCTGAGTGGGGTTTATTGGAGGATGTAGGACCACACATACACACAGCAATGATTAACCAAGCAGACATTAAACAGCGTGTTAACGCTGGCAAACTCTCTTACATCTATTAATAGAATGGTCGCAGGTGAAAGGAGACCTGGAGCAGCTAGAATCCTCTGACTCATTTCTACCAGAAGACTGTCTGGCCTAAAGGCATGCGTTTGTGTTTCCAGCTAGTGCTGGACCAGCCAATAAGCAACAAGCATCCGCTTAGTATCCTGAGGCCTCTAGCGGGTCCCCAAAAAACCTTCTGTCTCAACTACTACTTACTAAAACGACATACTGTGTACTAATCATACTACATGTCATTTAGAACATACTGTTTAGTAAAAATGTATGCAGTAAGCAACAAATATCAACATAACAGGCTTACTCATACTGCCTCATTTCAAGGCAACATGTGTAGAATTGCAGGAAATCAGATTTGAAACTGCAACATTTTCTCTTCACCCCATGGAAAAATGTGTAAGATTGAAGGCAATCAACTTCAAAATGGCAAATGTTTTCTCTCTGTCACCAACAAGGGGGATGCTAAAATGTTTTCTCTCTGTCACCAACAAGGGGGATGCTAAAATGTTTTCTCTCTGTCGCCAACAAGGGGGCTGCTAAAATGTTCTCTCTGTCGCCAACAAGGGGGCTGCTAAAATGTTTTCTCTCTGTCACCAACAAGGGGGCTGCTAAAATGTTTTCTGTCACCAACAAGGGGGCTGCTAAAATGTTTTCTCTCTGTCGCCAACAAGGGGGCTGCTAAAATGTTTTCTGTCACCAACAAGGGGGCTGCTAAAATGTTCTCTCTGTCGTCAACAAGGGGGCTGCTAAAATGTTTTCTCTCTGTCACCAACAAGGGGGCTGCTAAAATGTTTTCTGTCACCAACAAGGGGGCTGCTAAAATGTTCTCTCTGTCGTCAACAAGGGGGCTGCTAAAATGTTTTCTCTCTGTCACCAACAAGGGGGCTGCTAAAATGTTTTCTCTCTGTCGCCAACAAGGGGGCTGCTAAAATGTTTTCTCTCTGTCACCAACAAGGGGGCTGCTAAAATGTTTTGCTGGCAAGATGGGGGCAAGTCTCGCTTAGGGCCCCCAAAAAGCTAGGGACGGCCCCGTTTCCACTTGTGAGGCCTCAAGTTAATCCATTTATACAGCGTTGCCATGGGAACAAGAGTCTCTCCCAAAGTATCTCTGTCTGAAAGTGAGATATTGCACAAAAGATTTTCATCTGGGAATAGGCTGATGTACAGACAGACAGGTAGATGGACAGACGGACGACAGGATTTCTTCTATCACGATTAAATAATAATGTCCTAGGCCTACAGCATCAACTCAATTGATAAATATCAGTTTCTTATTGTTTCTCAGCACATGCTGGCATTGTCTTCAATTAATTCCACAATTCTATCATTTAAACTAAGAACATTGAATACTGAATATTCAGCCAACCAATATTTCTCGGAAAGTCTCTCTTGTCTCTCTGACAAGACCCATTAGGTTTAAAACACACCATGCACACCCATTGGACATGAGAGACCGTTAATGTGTCTGTGATCTTGTTTCACAAAGCCATATGGCAACTCTGGTGGTGCATTACTCAGATAAAAATACATGAAGTACATTCACCCATCTCAATGACTGTCACTCTCAGATAGATGTTTCCCCCTATTCTGTAGAGACCGTCTTCCAGGACCAACTCAATAGATGTTTTACTCTATTCTGTAGAGACCGTCTTCCAGGACCAACTCAATATATGTTTTACCCTATTCTGTAGAGACCGTCTTCCAGGACCAACTCAATTATGACATGAACAGGTCTGCTCTTTAGCCTACAGTCAATGTCCCAGCAAAAATGATGAGTGGTTTGTGCTCTTGTACACCAAGTCCTCTCTGTAGAGATGTTTTCTGTGATTATAAACCCTAACCCAGTCCTGATTCTGGGCTGTGGCACAGTTACACCAGCCAGGGTCAAGTTCATTAGGCCCCAAATGGAAGAAAACAGGGAGGGACTATGAGGACTTGTCCAATAAGAAACATCCATTTTTGTTTTCCATTGCTCAACGTGTTACGGTGTAGCCTACTACTGAACATGACCACCACCTGATCTCTCATTAGACAGCTGTGTAACATGCGCTGTTGTAATGTCCGCTGTAGTAACAAAGTACACCCAGAGGTGATACTAATCTGTTTCATATTTGGGTTGTTTCACTTTTGGTTTGCAGTGTTAGTCAGTGTTAACATGGTGTTAGTCATTGTTAACAGTGTTAGTCAGTGAATCAGTACGCGTGACAATTATGCAATTTAGTGATTGAGTATGACTCGCATAGTAGATGTCACTGTAGTTTGCTGTGTAATCTCCATTAACCTGTTTAGGAAGATCTTAGGCTGGCACTGTGGTATTTAAGTCACCATCTCCACCTGTTTAGGAAGAGGTCATCACATAATCAGTAATGAGAACAGGGTAGCGAGTATATACAGAACTGGCCGTATTCATAAAGCTTCTCACAGTAGCAGTGCTGATCTAGGATCAGTTTAGCCTTTTAGATCTTAATGAATAAGATTGCATGGACCTGATCCTAGATACCCTCTGACACCCTTTCTGAATACAGGCGCTGGTCTGTGCTTCAGCAGATCTCTGTTTTCCCCACATTAGGCCAAACACTAGTGGAGTGTTGTCACGGATCCCTCCGGAACCGTGTCATTGCGGACACCTGGTCCCCATTCCCACTGATTGTATTTGTAGAAATGTGCCCTTTGTTTCACCATTGGGCTGTCGATTATTGTTACTATGTCCGTTGGTGCGTGTGAGTACGTGTGCTGTGTGTTTTGGCTTTCGTGCCATTGTGGAATGCACAGATGATTATGTGTTAATGTGTTAATGTGTTAATGTGTTATTTATTCGAGGTGCTCCTCGCTCTTTTGTTTGGGTTTCAACCCTGTGTTTTGTATACGTGCTTGTCTGGTCTTCGTCCCTGTGCCTTTACATGGCACACTGTAATTTGGGTGAAATAAAAAAAACTATTACGCATTCCTGCACCTGTCTCCCGATCCCTTTATACCAACTTGACAAGTGTAATACACTGGTGATGTTACTTGACTACTTCTGAGCACTCCAAAGCTGGTGGTGGCTAAACAGAGTCTGTGATGATGTTAGGGAAATGTTACCAGCGATAGCCAATGGATCAGAGAATTCACTTGGCTGTTTGATCATTTCTGCAGGCTTGGTTGGAAGTGACTCGCCATCAATAATACTTGACATTTACATCCAGCAGTTGCCTCCATCATAGAGCTGATCACTACTTCTTAGCTACTGTGTACAAACTGCATTTGTCAGTGTCCACAGAGTAGCTCAGTACGTGTTCAGTGAACACATAATCCATAGAAAACGTCAGGGAAGAAGAACGTCAAAAACAGATTATTAAAGTCATTGGGGCATAATCCAGAAGGAAAATGCACGAGTAATCCTTCAACCTGGTTAATTGTCCACTAGGGACACTGCTGCTTGGTTCTCTTGTTGTTTGAGAAGTCATAAAAACACAGAATTTCATGTCACCAAAATGTCAAAGGATTAAGAACTGACCGTTGGCTAAATACACAGGGAACACAGTTAGTAGCATTACAAGGCTTCTAAAGCCAGCCCCTCCATCCCTCCTAATGCAACCTCATGTATTTGTAGGGCGTCATTGTAAATAAGGAGTTGTTCATAACCAGTTAGAGCTCTAGGGGCGCTATTTCATTTTTGGATAAAAAACGTTCCCGTTTTAAGCGCGATATTTTGTCACGAAAAGATGCTCGACTATGCATATTCTTGACAGTTTTGGAAAGAAAACACTCTGAAGTTTCAGAATCTGCAAAGATTTTGTCTGTAAGTGCCCCAGAACTCATTCTACAGGCGAAACCAAGATGATGCATCACCCAGGAATTAGCAGAATTTCTGAAGCTCTGTTTTCCATTCTCTCCTTATATGGCTGTGATTGCGCAACGAATGAGCCTACACTTTCTGTCGTTCGCCCAAGGTCTTAGCAGCATTGTGACGTATTTGTAGGCATATCATTGGAAGATTGGCCATAAGAGACTACATTTTCCAGAGGTCCGCCCGGTGTCCTTTGTCTAAATTTGTGCGTAATCTTCAGGTGCAGGCATTTTCTCCTGGGATTCAGGAGAGAAACCATGTTTCCAAGAACGATGTATCAATGAAGAGATATGTGAAAAACACCTTGAGGATTGATTCTAAACAACGTCTGCCATGTTTTCAGTCGATATTATGGAGTTAATTTGGAAAAAAGTTTGCGTTTTGAGGACTGAATTTATGGATTTTTTTTGGTAGCCAAATGTGATGTATAAAACGGAGCTATTTCTAATACACAAGGAATCTTTTTGGAAAAACTGAGCATCTGCTATCTAACTGAGAGTATCCTCATTGAAAACATCAGAAGTTCTTCAAAGGTAAATGATTTTATTTGAAGGCTTTTATGTTTTTGTTAATGTTGCGTGCTGGATGCTAACGCTAATGCTAACGCTAAATGCTAACGCGAAATGCTAACTCTAGCTAGCTACTTTTACACAAATGATTGTTTTCCTATGGTTGAGAAGCATATTTTGAAAATCTGAGATGACAGTGTTGTTTACAAAAGGCTAAGCTTGAGAGATGGCATATTTATTTCATTTCATTTGCGATTTTCATAAATAGTTAACGTTGTGTTATGCTAATGAGCTTGCTGATAGATTTACACAATCCTGGATACAGGGGTTTTTTCATAGCTAAACGTGACGCAGAAAACGGAGCGATTTGTCCTAAACAAATAATCTTTCAGGAAAAACTGAACATTTGCTATCTGAGAGTCTCCTCAATGAAAACATCTGAAGTTCTTCAAAGGTAAATGATTTTTTTGAATGCTTTTCTGTTTTTTTGTGTAAATGTTGCCAGCTGAATGCTAATGCTAAATGCTACGTTAGCCATCAATACTGTTACACAAATGATTGTTTTGCAATGGTTGAGAAGCATATTTTGAAAATCTGAGATGACAGTGTTGTTAACAAAAGGCTAAGCTTGAGAGCTAGCATATTTATTTCATTTGATTTGCGATTTTCATGAATAGTTAACGTTGCGTTATGGTAATGAGCTTGAGTCTGTATTCACGAACCCGGATCCGGGATGGGGAGATCAGAAAGGGTTCTTAACTGACTTGCCTAGTTAGATAAAGGTTAAAACACTAAGAGAATGGCAGCACTGGAACACTGTGACTTATCCACGACCAAGTATGACTGGAACACTGATTTATCCACTACCAAGTATGACTGAAACACTGTGACTTATCCACGACCAAGTATGACTGGAACACTGATTTATCCACTACCAAGTATGACTGAAACACTGTGACTTATCCACCACCATGTATGACTGGAACAATGTGACTTATCCACTACCATGTATGACTGGAACACTGTGACTTATCCACTACCATGTATGACTGGAACACTGTGACTTATCCACTACCATGTATGACTGGAACCATGGGGCTAGTCCCCTACCATGTACAGCTGGAACACTGTGACTTATCCTCTACCATATATGACTGGAACACTGTGACTTATCCACTACCATGTATGACTGGAACCATGGGGCTAGTCCCCTACCATGTATGACTGGAACCATGGGGCTAGTCTACTACCATGTATGACTGGAACAATGGGGCTAGTCTACTACCATGTATGACTGGAACCATGGGGCTAGTCTACTACCATGTATGACTGGAACCATGGGGCTAGTCTACTACCATGTATGACTGGAACCATGGGGCTAGTCCCCTACCATGTATGACTGGAGCCATGGGGCTAGTCCCCTACCATGTATGACTGGAACCATGGGGCTAGTCTACTACCATGTATGACTGGAAAACTGTGACTTATCCACCACCATGTATGACTAGAACACTGTGACTTATCCACTACCATGTATGACTGGAAAACTGTGACTTATCCACTACCGTGTATGACTGGAACACTGTGACTTATCCACTACCATGTATGACTGGAACACTGTGACTTATCCACTACCAAGTATGACTGGAACACTGTGACTTATCCATTACCATGTATGAGTGGAAAACTGACTTATCCACTACCATGTATGACTGGAACCATGGGGCTAGACTGGAACCATGGGGCTAGTCTACTACAATGTATGACTGGAACCATGGGGCTAGTCCCCTACCATGTATGACTGGAACCATGGGGCTAGTCCCCTACCATGTATGACTGGAACCATGGGGCTAGTCTACTACCATGTATGACTGGAAAACTGTGACTTATCCACTACCATGTGTGACTAGAACACTGTGACTTATCCACTACCATGTATGACTGGAACACTGACTTATCCACTACCATGTATGACTGGAACACTGACTTATCCACTACCATGTATGACTGGAACACTGACTTATCCACTACCATGTATGACTGGAACCATGGGGCTAGACTGGAACCATGGGGCTAGTCTACTACCATGTATGACTGGAACCATGGGGCTAGTCTACTACCATGTATGACTGGAACCATGGGGCTAGTCCCCTACCATGTATGACTGGAACCATGGGGCTAGTCCCCTACCATGTATGACTGGAACCATGGGGCTAGTCTACTACCATGTATGACTGGAAAACTGTGACTTATCCACCACCATGTATGACTAGAACACTGTGACTTATCCACTACCATGTATGACTGGAAAACTGTGACTTATCCACTACCGTGTATGACTGGAACACTGTGACTTATCCACTACCATGTATGACTGGAACACTGTGACTTATCCACTACCAAGTATGACTGGAACACTGTGACTTATCCACTACCATGTATGACTGGAACACTGTGACTTATCCACAACCATGTATGACTGGAACACTGTGACTTATCCACTACCATGTATGACTGAAACACTGTGACTTATCCACTACCATGTATGACTGGAACACTGTGACTTATCCACTACCATGTATGACTGAAACGCTGTGACTTATCCACTACCATGTATGACTGGAACCATGGGGCTAGTCTACTACAATGTATGACTGGAACCATGGGGCTAGTCCCCTACCATGTATGACTGGAACCATGGGGCTAGTCCCCTACCATGTATGACTGGAACCATGGGGCTAGTCTACTACCATGTATGACTGGAACAATGGGGCTAGTCTACTACCATGTATGACTGGAACCATGGGGCTAGTCCCCTACCATGTATGACTGGAAAACTGTGACTTATCCACCACCATGTATGACTAGAACACTGTGACTTATCCACTACCATGTATGACTGGAAAACTGTGACTTATCCACTACCGTGTATGACTGGAACACTGTGACTTATCCACTACCATGTATGACTGGAACACTGTGACTTATCCACTACCAAGTATGACTGGAACACTGTGACTTATCCACTACCATGTATGACTGGAACACTGTGACTTATCCACAACCATGTATGACTGGAACACTGTGACTTATCCACTACCATGTATGACTGAAACACTGTGACTTATCCACTACCATGTATGACTGGAACACTGTGACTTATCCACTACCATGTATGACTGAAACGCTGTGACTTATCCACTACCATGTATGACTGGAACCATGGGGCTAGTCTACTACAATGTATGACTGGAACCATGGGGCTAGTCCCCTACCATGTATGACTGGAACCATGGGGCTAGTCCCCTACCATGTATGACTGGAACCATGGGGCTAGTCTACTACCATGTATGACTGGAACAATGGGGCTAGTCTACTACCATGTATGACTGGAACCATGGGGCTAGTCCCCTACCATGTATGACTGGAACCATGGGGCTAGACTGGAACCCTGGGGCTAGTCTACTACCATGTATGACTGGAACCATGGGGCTAGTCCCCTACCATGTACGGCTGGAACACTATGACTTATCCTCTACCATATATGACTGGAACACTGTGACTTATCCATTACCATGTATGACTGGAACACTGTGACTTATCCACTACCATGTATGACTGGAACACTGTGACTTATCCACTACCATGTATGACTGGAACACTGTGACTTATCCACTACCATGTATGACTGGAACCATGGGGCTAGCCCCCTACCATGTATGACTAGAACACTGTGACTTATCCACTACCATGTATGACTGGAACACTGTGACTTATCCACTACCATGTATGAGTGGAACACTGACTTATCCACTACCATGTATGACTGGAACCATGGGGCTAGACTGGAACCATGGGGCTAGTCTACTACAATGTATGACTGAAACCATGGGGCTAGTCCCCTACCATGTATGACTGGAACCATGGGGCTAGTCTACTACCATGTATGACTGGAAAACTGTGACTTATCCACTACCATGTGTGACTAGAACACTGTGACTTATCCACTACCATGTATGACTGGAACACTGACTTATCCACTACCATGTATGACTGGAACACTGACTTATCCACTACCATGTATGACTGGAACCATGGGGCTAGACTGGAACCATGGGGCTAGTCTACTACCATGTATGACTGGAACCATGGGGCTAGTCTACTACCATGTATGACTGGAACCATGGGGCTAGTCCCCTACCATGTATGACTGGAGCCATGGGGCTAGTCCCCTACCATGTATGACTGGAACCATGGGGCTAGTCTACTACCATGTATGACTGGAAAACTGTGACTTATCCACCACCATGTATGACTAGAACACTGTGACTTATCCACTACCATGTATGACTGGAAAACTGTGACTTATCCACTACCGTGTATGACTGGAACACTGTGACTTATCCACTACCATGTATGACTGGAACACTGTGACTTATCCACTACCAAGTATGACTGGAACACTGTGACTTATCCATTACCATGTATGAGTGGAACACTGACTTATCCACTACCATGTATGACTGGAACCATGGGGCTAGACTGGAACCATGGGGCTAGTCTACTACAATGTATGACTGGAACCATGGGGCTAGTCCCCTACCATGTATGACTGGAACCATGGGGCTAGTCCCCTACCATGTATGACTGGAACCATGGGGCTAGTCTACTACCATGTATGACTGGAAAACTGTGACTTATCCACTACCATGTGTGACTAGAACACTGTGACTTATCCACTACCATGTATGACTGGAACACTGACTTATCCACTACCATGTATGACTGGAACACTGACTTATCCACTACCATGTATGACTGGAACACTGACTTATCCACTACCATGTATGACTGGAACCATGGGGCTAGACTGGAACCATGGGGCTAGTCTACTACCATGTATGACTGGAACCATGGGGCTAGTCTACTACCATGTATGACTGGAACCATGGGGCTAGTCCCCTACCATGTATGACTGGAACCATGGGGCTAGTCTACTACCATGTATGACTGGAAAACTGTGACTTATCCACCACCATGTATGACTAGAACACTGTGACTTATCCACTACCATGTATGACTGGAAAACTGTGACTTATCCACTACCGTGTATGACTGGAACACTGTGACTTATCCACTACCATGTATGACTGGAACACTGGGACTTATCCACTACCAAGTATGACTGGAACACTGTGACTTATCCACTACCATGTATGACTGGAACACTGTGACTTATCCACTACCATGTATGACTGAAACACTGTGACTTATCCACTACCATGTATGACTGGAACACTGTGACTTATCCACTACCATGTATGACTGAAACGCTGTGACTTATCCACTACCATGTATGACTGGAACCATGGGGCTAGTCTACTACAATGTATGACTGGAACCATGGGGCTAGTCCCCTACCATGTATGACTGGAACCATGGGGCTAGTCCCCTACCATGTATGACTGGAACCATGGGGCTAGTCTACTACCATGTATGACTGGAACCATGGGGCTAGTCTACTACCATGTATGACTGGAACCATGGGGCTAGTCCCCTACCATGTATGACTGGAACCATGGGGCTAGACTGGAACCCTGGGGCTAGTCTACTACCATGTATGACTGGAACCATGGGGCTAGTCCCCTACCATGTATGACTGGAACCCTGGGGCTAGTCCCCTACCATGTATGACTGGAACCATGGGGCTATTCTACTACCATGTATGACTGGAACCATGGGGCTAGTCTACTACCATGTATGACTGGATACATGGGGCTAGTCCCCTACCATGTATGACTGGAACACTGTGGCCGATCCACTAACATGTACGGCTGGAACACTGCATACCAATACAAATCCAAGAGAGTCTGGATGGATGAACGGATGGAGTTGAGACTGTTTTCCCACAATGTGAATTAAAGCTGGGGCCAAGTCTGGGAGGGATGGATCAGGTGCTTTCAGATTTCTATCAGAAACTGAGGTTGAGGAGCACCTGAGCTCTCTCTGGCATGAAGTCCTCTATCCTCCTTTCCTTTCATTCAGGTTACTTTTTCATACATGAAGCTCTGTCAGATACAATAGATGGTCGTGAGTGGAGAGAGATAAGGAATGAAGGCTGTAGAATTACATAGATACTGGCACTCAAACCAATGAAAAGACAAACCACTTAATTAGATCCATGTTCAAAATGTTCAGTGCTGCTCCTCTTGTTGTTTATCACTTTTTAGCACTTTGCACCTTTTGTTATTCTTTTGAGCATTGATTCAATTAAGTATATTTTTTCATCTCAGTTGTTTGAGTGCAATACCTACAGATGTTGGATCTTAATTTGAGCCAGTTTGAGACACCAGGAAAATAATCTTGAAACAATAGGAAATGTGAATTATTATGTGGATTATATATTTTTTTTCTTCAAATATTGTAGAATATTTTTGTAGAATAGATTTTTTGTTAGGGCAAATCAAATCTGAAATTTCAAAGTGGAAATGACAAACTTTAGAAGCCTTTTTAAACCTCAAAGACACTACAGGTTTGCAATTATCAGCAACAAAAGAGTGATCGAATTAAGATCCTACATCTGTATATAATTCTACAGATATTTTTTTCTCCCACACAATGGCCACTACCCATTGTAGCATGAGCGCAGACCCTCACAATGACTTTCTACTTGAACGAAGGCTCTAGTCAGACTATTGTTGAGGCATATACTATCAGTCTTAGTATACTATAAGTCCTTAGTATACTATCAGTCCTTAGTATACTATCAGTCCTTAGTATACTATCAGTCCTTAGTATACTATCAGTCCTTAGTATACTACCAGTCCTTAGTATACTATCAGTCCTTAGTAAACTATCAGTCCTTAGTATCCAACAATGTTAATGAACGGAAAGTATAGAAAAAAACTACACAATTTGCACATTTAGAAAACACCCGCAACATGGCCTTCTATCCTTCAACACAACAACAGGCTGCGTTTAATCTGAACTAATTAGCTCTTTTTGTTTTCTTTGACATAATTACTGCGAGGCTATTTATCCTTCATTATGCACAAAGAAGCCCATTAAATGACAATACAAAAGGCTCAAGAGCAGTTCAGTCGCTAAGACGACCCAGCGGGCTAATTAGAGCGACACCGTTGACTTGTTCAACATTCATGTTTCCTTACTAGGTAACGTTGTGTTGTAGAATGCCACAGGTTTCCTGCTGCAATCATCCTTATTGAGCTAGACCTGTGAACGCTGTCTCATACTGCAGGTCTGGGTGATAATGGCTCTGACAACACATACACATTTGATAGCTGTGTTACACAATCATCCTCATTGAGCTAGACCTGTGAACGCTGTCTCATGCTGCAGGTCTGGGTGATAATGGCTCTGACAACACATACACATTTGATAGCTGTGTTACACAATCATCCTCATTGAGCCAGACCTGTGAACCCTGTCTCATGCTGCAGGTCTGGGTGATAATGGCTCTGACAACACATACACATTTGATAGCTGTGTTCCACACACACACACTCTCTCTTTCTCTGTCTCTCTTGCTCTGTCTTTGTCTCTGTCTTTCATGTATTGATGGGCCTCTCATCACTTTTGTTCTCCTGTCGATTCCTTTGAAAATCTTTGAAAATAACTTTCCAAAAAAGGCTGTTTTGTTTTGTTCAGACAGCAGGACAGCCCACGCTGATACTGATCGATTGCAATAAAACACACACACAAACACACACACACACAATCACTCAAGCAGAGATAGCTTGCTTTAAGTATATGTTCCTCAGCACAAACAGTATGAGTAGAAAGAAGAGGACCGGACAGGGCCAGTCACTTCTAAACCCTTCGGCAGAGAAATGTGCATGTTACCTAGAAAGTAAAACTGTGTCAGGGCCATTCACAGGGAGGAAACATTCTCGCCTTAAAAGGGGTCACAGACCGGCAGACTGACCACGTCTGCTTGCTCAACACACACACACACACACCTCTAACCATAGGGTATACTGGAGCAGCACGTGACACACGTCTCCTCTATTGAGCTAGGGTAGTTTGTGTGTGTGTGTGTGTATTCAGCCCTCTCCTGAAATCAGAGGCAACATCTGTTTGATCATGGGTTTAAGCTTTCCCTTATACTTCATCCCCTCTCTCTCTTTCATCTTCTTTCCTGTTTACCCTTTAACTATTCTCTTGATCAATGCCAGTAGACTACAAATGTTAATTTACAGACACTGATGCATTCTCTCTCTCTCTTTCTCTCTTTCTCTCTTTCTCTTTCTCTCTTTCTCTCTCTCTCTTTCTCTCTTCTCTCTTCTCTCTCACACACACACTACAAAAATAAATGGCATCCATATTTGGTGGTCATCAGTAGTCAGGCAAGAATGAATTCATTGTTCATCATGTCCGAAAACAAGACCTTACATTTCAATTCACAAAGGTAAGCAAAGATGAAGTATAATTGAGTGGTATTCACTATGTGTGACAAACAGTATTTGTAGTAATACGTAAGCCTTTAGTGTTGTGAAAAACGCAGTCCACCACCTCAGAATGCAACATATCATAAGTGCAGCATTTCTTAAGAAAATAAAATCAAATGTATTTATGAAGCCCTTTTTACATCAGCAGATGTCACACAGTGCTTATACAGAAACCCAGCCTAAACCCCAAAAGAGCTAGCAATGCAGATGTAGAAACACAGTGGCTAGGAGATGACAAACCCTTTCAAAGGGAATTTTCTGGCAATGTGTTCTTGGAAAGGTATTGGATAGAATAATATTTTTTTTAAATCAAATGTTATTGGTCACATACACATATTTAGCAGATATTATTGGTCACACACATATTTAGAAGTGTCACGACTTCTACCGAAGTCGATGCCTCTCCTTATTTGGGCGGTGTTTGGCGGTCGACGTCGCCGGTCTTCTAGCCATCGCCGATCCATTTTTCATTTTCCATTTGTTTTGTCTCGTTTTTCCCACACACCTGGTTTTTATTTCCACCTGAGGGTAGAGCGGCAGGTGAACGTCTCGTACATCTGAGGCAGGGGACGAGGAGCGCCCAGGAGTTCGCTCTGGACTTCCGGACCCTGGCCGCTGGCGTGGGCCCTGATCGACCACTATCGTTGCAGCTTGCGAGAGGACGTCTGTCGGGAGTTGGCCTGCAGGGACACCACCCTCACTTTCGATCAGCTGGTGGACTTGTCCATTGGTTGGATAACCTGCTACCCGCTGACGTCCAGTTCGGGGTCTGTCGATTCCATCCCCCAGCACCACCGCTTCGACGCCCAGGGACCTGGGAGGTGCTGCGCTTAGCAAGACCGGAGGAGGTTCCGTTTCATGCACCATCTGTGGCCGCAGAGGGCACACTGCCGGTCGGTGCTGTGGAAGTTCCTCTGGGAGTCGAGGCAGCAGGCAGGGCGCTCTCGAGTCAGGTGAGCCGGCACCATGCTCACCCAGAGCTCTTTGTTGCCCACATGTTTTTGAACGTTGCTTTTCCTGAGTTTTCCCCGCATTCCCAGCATAAGGCGCTCGTTGACAGATCATTTGCCTTAGATTAGGGATCCCCATTGTCTCAGTGGATATGCCCTTCCCAGTTCACGCCCTAGACAGTCGACCATTAGGGTCCGGGTTGATTAAGGAGGTCACCGCGCCCCTGGGCATGGTGACGCAGGAGGGTTATAAGGAGAGAATCAGTCTCTTCCTTATTGATTCTCCTGTGTTTCCCATTGTGCTAGGGCTACCCTGGTTAGTCTGTCATGATCCCACTGTTTTGTGGCAATGGAGGGCTCTCACGGGGTGGTCACGAGAGTGCTCGTGGAGGTGTTTAGGGGTTTCCGTTGGTGCTACTACAGTGGAAAGTCCAGACCAGGTCTCCACCGTGTGCATTCCCCCTGAATATGCCGATTTGGCTCAATTACCACCCCATCGACAGGGGGATTGTGC
Organism: Oncorhynchus mykiss; assembly: GCF_013265735.2. NCBI lineage: Eukaryota > Metazoa > Chordata > Actinopteri > Salmoniformes > Salmonidae > Oncorhynchus > Oncorhynchus mykiss. The sequence goes on along the minus strand of NC_048576.1, from coordinate 90,582,875 downwards.
GATAAATCTCCTGGTAGACGCCGCACTTCCCAGGAGTCACGTATATACCCTGTCACAAGCGGAGACGGCAACTATGAAGACATATGTCTCCGAATCCCTGCGTCAGGGGTACATTCAGTCTTCCACTTCACCCTCCTCCTCGAGTTTCTTTTTTGTGACGAAGGAGGGAGGTCTGTGTCCGTGTATTGACTATCAAGATCTAAATCAAATCACGGTGAGGTACAGTTACCCACTACCTCTCATCGCCACGGCGATTGAGTCAATGCACAGTGTGCGCTTCTTCACAAAACTAGATCTCAGGAGCGCATACAACCTGATGCATATCCGGGAGGGAGACGAGTGGAACACTCTGTTCAGTACCACCTCTGGGCATATGAGTACCTCGTTATGCCGTACGGGTTGATGAATGCTCCATCAGTTTTCAAAGCCTTTGTTGATGAGATTTTCAGGTACCTGTACGGGTAGGGTGTAGTGGTGCATATTGATGACATTCTGATATAATCCGCTGCATGTGCCGAGCATGTGTCCCTGGTGCGCAGGGTGCTTGGGTGATTGTTGGAGCATGACCTGTACATCAAGGCTGAGAAATGCCTGTTCTTCCAGCAAGATGTCTCCTTCCTAGGGTACCGCATTTCCACAATAGGGGTGGAGATGGAGAGTGACCGCATTTCAGCTGTGCGTAATTGGCCGACTCCCACCACGTTAAAGGAGGTGCAGCGGTTTTTAGGGTTTGCCAATTACTACCAGAGGTTTATCCGTGGTTTTGGCCAGGTGGCGGCTCCCATTACCTCACTGCTGAAGGGAGGTCCTGTACGTTTGCAGTGGTCGGCTGAGGCGGACAGGGCTTTTGGTAACCTAAGGGCTCTGTTTACCTCGGCTCCCGTGCTGACCCATCCGGATCCTTCTTTAGCGTTCAGGTGGAGAGAGTTAACCAGGATGTGGGTAGGTTTCTGAGGTCCTATTGCCAGGACCGGCCGGGGGAGTGGGCAGCGTTCGTGCTCTGGGCAGAGATGGCCCAGAAATCGCTCCGCCACTCCCCCACTAACCTCTCCTCCTTCCAGTGTGTATTGGGGTATCAGCCGGTCCTGGCTCCTTGGCATCAGAGTCAGACCGAGGCTCCTGCAGTGGACGACTGGTTCCGGCGCGAGGAGGAAACATGGGACGCCGCCTATGTCCACCTTCAGTGTGCCATGCTGCGCCAGAAACTTAGCACAGACCGTCACCGCAATGAGACCCTGGTGTTCGCACCGCTCTCGACCCGAAACCTGCCCCTCCGCCTGCCCTGTCGGATGCTGGGTATGCAGTTTGTGGGACCATTTAAAGTCCTGAGGAGAGTGAATGAGGTTTGTTACAGGTTACAGCTTCCCCCTGATTACCGCATTAACCCCTCATTCCATGTGTCTCTCCTCAGGCCGTTGGTGGCTGGCCCGCTCCAGGAGTCTGAGGTGCGGGGGGTTCCTCCGCCCCCTCTGGACATCAAGGGGGCCCCGGCGTACTCCGTTCGTTCCATACTGGATTCGAGATGTCGGGCGAGGGGCCTTCAGTACCTCGTGGACTGGTCCGGAGGGGTATGGTCCGGAGGAGAGATGCTGGGTTCCGGTGGAGGACGTGTTGGATCCTTCACTGCTGCGAGAGTTTCACCATCTCCATCCGGATCGCCTTGCGCCTCGCTCTCCGGGTTGTCCCCGAGGCCGGTGTCGACGCGAAGGGGGGGTACTGTCACGACTTCTACCGAACTCGATGCCTCTCCTTGTTCGGGCAGTGTTCGGCCGTCGACGTCGCTGGTCTTCTAGCCATCGCCGATCCATTTTTCATTTTCCATTTGTTTTGTCTCGTTTTTCCCACACATCTGGTTCTCATTTCCCAATTACTGGTCATGTATTTAACCCTCTGTTTCCCCCATGTCTTTGTGTGTGATTGTTTATTGTTAAGGTGTAAAATGGGGTAAAGGGGTAAAATGTAAAAAAAAACACACAAAAAACAGTGCAGTAAAATCTAACAATACACACACATCTAAATTAAAATAATGGAATTAAGAAATCTATAAATATTAGGAGGAGTAGCGCAGTAGGAGATTGAAAAGCTTTGAGGAATGAATGCAACGGAGACGTAAGGTAATCACTCTCCATCTGTTTGTCTACCTCCCATTACTGATAACACCTTTCTCAGATCCACGGAGAGCTCAAAGAGATACAACAACAATACAGGGGCCATTAGACAGCCAAATAGCTCTCTTCACGGTTCTTCTGGGAAAATAGCTAGGCACTGTTAACCAAACAAGCACTCCCACAGTGTCATTTCAAAAGGAATAGAGAGACTGCAATCATCAGCCTGGCTTCAAAGAGTAATAAAGAATTGGAAGAGTTTACATAACATAGTAAACGCAAATGTTGTAAATGTATGGCCTTCCATACGTTTGGTTTGGTTACATAGGACAGAAGGAGACTTAACCTGTGGAACTCTGCCTCTCTCTGGTGGCATTTTCTAAACTACACATATATTGTATACTATATATTTTGGTTTCAAAACTAGATGTGACTTACTGTGCCAAAACGGATGAATGGATTTGCAAGCCTGAGATCTTAAAATGACCCTAATGATCAGGGCTTTCAAGTTATCAAGTTTATTTAAATGTTTTATATAACACACAAACATGTGAGGAGACATCAAACGTATTTTCCCATTCATTTTCCTTCTGTAAACAATATGGAGGATGCATACAAGGTCATGTGGATGAAGAAAGTAATGCAGTGCATTCCATGCATGCAAAAATGTTGCACTTTGGGTGACTTGACCTACGTTGCACAGGGTTCGGTACTGCAACCAAAACAGTTGCATTTGCATCTCTCAATTTCTGCCCATTTTTTTTGCGCTGTCTTGCAGGCCTTCTCATGCAGCTGCAACAGTAAGTGCATTTATAAATCAGGACCTTTCTTGAGTTTGACTCTGTGATGGTGCAACTGTTGAATGGGAGTTTATGGTTGTGTGATGGGAAAGGGTTGAGTGTGTGTGGGTGTATGTGTGTATGCCACAACTGTTGCGAAGGAGTAAAAGATGTTAGGTACAATAGAGGATGATCCACAGCTATATATAATACAAATCGAGGTGAGGGCGATGGAAATGCATTTGGCAGTTGATCTACTTCAATTCGGTAAATGGCACTGTGTGCTCTTTTCGAAGGATGGCTCCCAGTCTGTTTAGGGCTATGGGATGCGGGGGTCGGAGGTAGTCTGTCGGGCATTGGGATGACGGCCCAGCTCGGGATGAGGAGGGCTTTTAGCGGGTGGAATGGTTGGGACCAATTGGAGGTTTACTTAGTAGCAATGCAAATATCATGGTACAGCTATACAGACACTCCATCATCATGTTACTTTTTAACGGTACGTTTTCAAACATATATTTTGATAAATAGAATTGAATGTTGTGTCTCATTATGGTAAGTGGTGAAATAAGTATAGCCAGTTACAATTGTAATGACCTAGCAGATAATAAGAAAAGACGATCAGTATTTACCTGGCTAAAAGAGAAGGAATATAATATATATTGTGTACAGGAAACCCATTCAACAGTTTTAGATGAAGTTTTGTGGAAAAAGAACTGGGGGGGGGGCGAAATATATTTCTCCAATGGGCAAAGAAATTCAAAAGGGGTGATTTAACAGTAATTTTGATCCAAATGTGCAAATGTCCAAACAGATTATCAAGGTGGATGGATTATTTCAAATATTGATTTATTGTACCTTTATTTAACTCGGCAAGTCAGTTAAGAACAAATTCTTAATTTCAATGATGGCCTAGGAACAGTGGGTTAACTGCCTGTTCAGGGGCAGAAGGACAGAATTGTACCTTGTCAGCTTGGGGATTTGAACTTGCAACCTTCCGGTTACTATGATGTCCAATGTGTTATTGGACAATAAACAGATATGGCTTATTAACCTATACGGTCCGAATAATGATGATCCAAGCTTCTTTGAAAATATTTATAAGAATTTATCAACTCTACAAGCAACACTAGACTCTATTATTATGGTGGGAGATTTTAATAAGGTCTTAAATACCTCTATGGACCGGAAAGGAAATCACACTACAAACAATCACCCTCAGGCACTTAAGGAAATCATGAATGTCATGGATATATTGGAATTAAATAACCTGACCTAGTGAGATACACATGGCGGAGGCTTAATCAAGCTAGTCGTCTTGACTACTTTCTTATGCCATTCTCTCTGGCACCAAAAGTTTAAAAAGTGCTGATAGGGGACAGAATGCGGTCGGATCATCACATAATTGGCATATATATTACTCTTACAGAATTTCCTCGTGGGTGAGGATATTGGAAATTTAATCAAAGCCTACTAGATGATAAATTGTTTAGATCTAGGACAGAAGAATATATAACATACTTTTTCAGACATAACATAGGTACAGCAGACCCCCTTATTGTATGGGACACTTTTAAGTGTGCCTTTAGAGGCCATGCACTTCAGTACTCATCAATAAAACAAAAGCAATTTAGATCAACAGAGTCCATATTAACAAAGGAAACTGAAGGACTAGCAGTACAGTTAGATAGCAATAAAAACGGTACCATAGAGGCACAGAATAAGTTAGAGGAAAAACAAAAAGAAATGGAGGAACTTATTCAAGAAAGATCCAGTGTAATATATTATAATAATAAAGCGAACTGGATGGAATATGGGGGAAAATGCACCAAATTATTTTTCAATCTTCAATATTGAAATGTTACCCCCAAAAATGTATTAAAACCTGTTACAAATGATGGAGTCACGCATGATACACCAAATTATATTTTGAAAGAGGAAGTAAAGTACTTTAAGAATATGTTTTCATTGCAGGCTCCTCCATCTCCACTAACTGAAATTAATTGTATGGATTTTTTTCCTAATAATATTGTAAAATTAACATCTGTACAGAAAGACTTGTGAAGGCCAAATTACAGAGGAGGAACTGCTTGAGGCATTTGGGGCCTTTAAGGATGGGAAAACTCCAGGGCTGGAGGGCATACCAGTGGAAGTATACAAAACGTTTTTTAATATACTCAAAGGACCATTATTAGCATGTTTTAACCTAATCCTATATAAATGGTAGATTATCAGACACTCAACAAGAAGGTCTGATATCCTTATTACTGTAACAGGACCCAAGTGGTATATATAAAGATCCAGTCCATTTAAAAAATTGGAGACCTCTTACACTTCAGTGTTGTGATGCAAAAATCCTAGCAAAATGCTTGGCGCATAGAATAAAAAAATTATTGTCAGATATTATTCATCCTAATCAGACAGGTTTTTTACATGGACATTGGAGATAATATAAGACAAGTACTGGAAACAATAGAATACTATGAAATATCGGGGACACCAGGCCTGGTTTTCATAGCTGATTTTGAAAAGGCTTTTGATAAAGTACGACTGGAGTTTATGTACAGTGGGGAGAACAAGTATTTGATACACTGCCGATTTTGCAGGTTTTCCCACTTACAAAGCATGTAGAGGTCTGTAATTCTTATCATAGGTACACTTCAACTGTGAGAGACAGAATCTAAACAACAAAAATGCAGAAAATCACATTGGATGATTTTTAAGTAATTAATTTGCATACTTGTTCTCCCCACTGTATATAAATGCCTAGAATATTTCAATTTTGGGGAATCTCTTATAAAATGGGTTAAAGTTATGTATAGTAACCCTAGGTGTAAAATAGTAAATAATGACTACATCTCAGAAAGTTTTAAACTCTCTAGAGGAGTATAACAAGGTTGTCCACTTTCGGCATATCTATTTATTAGTGCCATCGAAATTTTAGCTGTTAATATTAGATCAAACAATAATATTAAGGGATTAGAAATCCGTGGCTTAAAAACGAAGGTGTCATTGTACGCTGATGATTCATGTTTTCTTTTAAAACCACAATTAGAGTCTCTCCACGGCCTCATAGAGGATCTAGATACTTTTGCTATTCTCTCTAGATTAAAACCAAATTAAGATATGATATGTTACGTATTGGATCACTAAATAAATGCAAATGTTACATTACCATGTAGTTTACCAATAAAATGGACTGACGGAGATGTGGACCTACTCGGTATACAAATCTGCTACATGCCAAAACCAACTGAGAGCTGCGCGCTCTTGTTGCCTGCAGATGATATTCAGCTGAAACTAGGCTGTGTGCTGCGCGCATGTGAATATATACTGAACAATAAATCTACTGAATATAAACGCAACATGAAAAGTGTTGTTCTCATGTTTCATGAGCTGAAATAAAAGATCCCAGAAATTGTCCATATGCACAAAAAGCTCATTTCTCTCCAATTTTGTGCACCAATGTACTTACATCTTTGTTCGTGAGCAATTCTCTGCCAATATAATCTATCCACCTGACAGGTGTGACATATCAATAAGCTGATTAAATAGCATGATCATTACACAGGCGCACCTTGTGCTGGGGACAATAAAAGTCCACTCCAAAATGTGCAGTTTTGTCACACAACACAATGTCACAGATGTCTCAAGTGTTGAGGCAGCGTGGCTTACTGACTGCAGGAATGTCCACCAGAGCTGTTGCCAGATAATTTAATGTTCATTTCTCTACCATAAGCTGCTTCCAATGTCGATTTAGAGAATTTGGCAGTACGTCCAACCAGCCTTACAACGGCTGACCAAGTGTAACCACGCCAGCCCAGGACCTCCACATCCGGATTCTTCACCAATAGGATTGTCTGAGACCAGCCACCCGGACATCTGATGAAACTGAGGAGTATTTCTGCCTGTAATAAATCCCTTTAGTGGGGAAAAACTGATTGGCTGGTCCTGGCTCCTCAGTGGGTGGACCTGGCTCCCCAGTGGGTGGACCTGGCTCCCCAGTGGGTGGACCTGGCTCCCAAGTGAGTGGACCTATGCCCTCCCAGGCCCACCCATGGCTTAGCCCAGTCATGTGAAATCCATAGATTAGGGCCTAATTAATGTATTTAAATTGACTGATTTCCTTATATGAACTGTAACTCAGTAAAAATGTTGAAATTGTTGCATGTTGCATATATATATTTGTTCAGCATCACATGCTTTGCGATTGTGTAGACTTCTCTGTGCATGATTTCTCTATTGTAATACGTCGTATACCTCCACTACACTACTTTGAGACACATCAGTTGGGATTAAGAAGTGAGAATACGTAATGCCCACTGAAAAACAAAGTGAGTATACAGCTTATACCTGGGTATACCTTCCACTACACCCCTGGCCCTTTGTGTTTTACAATAAGTGCACTTACATGATTGTGCTGGTACTACGGTTGCGGTCCTTTCATCACGAACCTGTCACACACTGAAGGCCTGTAGGTTCACCACAGTACTAACCTGTCACACACTGAAGGCCTATAGGTTCACCACAGTACTAACCTGTGACACACTGAAGGCCTGTAGGTTCACCACAGTACTAACCTGTCACACACTGAAGGCCTGTAGGTTCACCACAGTACTAACCTGTCACACACTGAAGGCCTGTAGGTTCACCACAGTACTAACCTGTCACACACTGAAGGCCTATAGGTTCACCACAGTACTAACCTGTCACACACTGAAGGCCTGTAGGTTCACCACAGTACTAACCTGTCACACACTGAAGGCCTGTAGGTTCACCAAAGTACTAACCTGTCAGACACTGAAGGCCTGTAGGTTCGCCACGACACAAACATGTCTATTATAGATAAATAGATGTAAAGACTGTTATGATATTAATGTTTCAAGAAAGGAGTGTATATATTTGGCCTGGCTAAGTGGTTTTATGGGCTGACTGAATGGAAGCTGATATTGATTAATTTTTTACTCTGCTCTTCTCAGCTGGTCTCCGGAAGACATTACTATCCTTCACTGTCTGAGACCAAGTCAAGACCGAGACACTCAATATGTGGTCTCGTGACCATCGAGCCCTAGACCGGTCTCGAGTACTACAACACTGCCTTTAACCCTAACTTTAACCCTCATCCCTAGCCTAGCTAATGTTAGCCACCTAGCTGACGTTAGCCACCTAGCTGACGTTAGCCACCTAGCTGACATTAGCCACAACAAATTGTAATTCATAACATATCAAACATCATACATAGCAAATCCGTAACATATTGCCCAAATTGGAATTTGTAACATATACGATTTGGAAGACAATTAATACATATCATACAAAACATAACATATCTTAATAAATGGAGGGACATAAATGTACATGTACTAAGTTACGTTGATTCCTGAGTTCAGTTTGCAATACTTTACATTATACAGGCCTAGAATAATGTGCCTGTCAACACAGTAGTAGTAGTAGTAGTAGTAGTAGTGGTAGTAGTAGTAGCAGTAGTAGTGTTTCTGTATAGCACTTTGTGACATCTGCTGTTGTAAAAAAGGACCTTATTTGATTGATTGAGTGATTGATTGATACTAGCAGCAGCAGCAGTAGCAGTAGCAGTACCAGTAGTACTAGTAGTACTAGTAGTAGTGGTAGTAGTAGTGGTAGCAGATTTCGTAGTAGTAGCAGTAGTAGTAGTAGTAGTAGTAGTAGTAGTAGTAGTAGTTGCAGTAGCAGTTGTAGCAGTAGTAGTAGTAGTAGTTGCAGTAGCAGTTGTAGTAGTAGTAGTAGTAGTAGTAGTAGTTGCAGTAGCAGTTGTAGCAGTAGTAGTAGTAGTAGTTGCAGTAGCAGTTGTAGTAGTAGTAGTAGCAGTAGTAGTAGTAGTAGTTGCAGTAGCAGTTGTAGCAGTAGTAGTAGTAGTAGTAGTAGCAGTAGCAGTTGTAGCAGTAGTAGTAGTAGTTGCAGTAGCAGTTGTAGCAGTAGTAGTAGTTGTAGTAGCAATAGTAGTAGTTGTAGTAGTAATAGAAGAAGTCATAGCAGTCGCAGCAGTAGTAGTAGTAGTAGCAGTAGCAGTTGTAGCAGTAGTAGTAGTAGTTGCAGTAGCAGTTGTAGCAGTAGTAGTAGTTGTAGTAGCAATAGTAGTAGTTGTAGTAGTAATACAAGAAGTCATAGCAGTCGCAGCAGTAGTAGTAGTAGTTGCAGTAGCAGTTGTAGCAGTAGTAGTAGTTGTAGTAGCAATAGTAGTAGTTGTAGTAGTAATACAAGAAGTCATAGCAGTCGCAGCAGTAGTAGTAGTAGTAGTAGTAGTAGTAGTAGTAGTAATAATAGTTGGACCTGAAATCAAGTGTAAAGTAGATTGATTTCCGCAGCACTTTGAACAGAATCTGATGTATGTTGTTGCTTAGGAACCTGTTTCCACGTTGATGTATTTGAATTGCTCAAACACCTGCACAATTTCAACATTCATAACTGGCACATTAAGTGTAGTATAATTTCAGATAGAACACTATTTACAAAAATGAAACCATCTGCCTCTATGGTTCATTCATGACTGCAAAGCCTAATTACAAACCATGTAGGACAAGAACAGACTGGTTATTTATTCATCAACACTTCAATCAGCAAGCTGCATTGGGATGGGAAGTGGAGTAGCTATTTCACTTCCCTATCTCAGGTGTTGTGAACACTGCTGTCATGAGCATAGATGAATGAAGAGAGGAGGGAGGATGGAATGATGGATAGTATGAAAGACAGTGATTGATGGAGTGAGAAGAGAGAGGGAGAAGAGGAGGGAGAGAGAAGGGGAAAACAGGGAGAGAGAAGAGAGAGGGAGAAGAGGAGGGAGTGAGAAGGGGAAAACAAGGAGAGAGAGAAGAGAGAGGGAGAAGAGGAGGGAGAGAGAAGGGGGGGTCCTTTTCAGACAGGCTTCTCTCTGACATAAAAATATATATATATATACAGTATATATATGTGTTTGGGTAGGCGGGGCTTAAACTAAGGCCAGGAATTGTGCTCATGTTTAGCTAGGGCAACAAATCAACAAATCAAATGTTATTCGTCCCAACTTCGTGAACGACATGTGAGAGAATGAGCGAAGAGAGATAAACTAAGTTTGACACACTCTTTTCAAACTGCTCTGTTTGTTTTCTTGCAGCCCTCAGAAAGCAAAGCCTCCACCTCCCTCCTCCCCAAGCAGATTTTTCCAGCTCCAATCCACTTTCGTTAGCAGCTCCTAGTGTGCCCAACCCGTCCTGATGCAACTTAGCTGCTTCTTTTCACCTGTTCTCTATATAGACTGGCAAACATGGCCCCTATGGAGAGCTCCATACAAAACTAATCCCATACCTATAGTTCAGCAACTGAATCCTATCTTGATTGGAGTTAGGCAGCCCTCCTCAGGATCAATCTAAACCTCTTGGGGATTTTAAGATTTTAATATAAATGTTGTGTTTGCTTTCTACACTATAAAGAAGGTATTACGCCCGTATGAGTTCACAAATCCCAACCGACTCGACTTGATTTATCTGCAGATGATCAATTAATTAGAGACGGGGGGATTAATTGTAATCTGATGCTGACAGAGGCGCTCCAGAGAGCAGCCGGCAGTGGGAATGTATTTGCATAGTCATCCAACCAGCACTGTGGTTCTGTCAGTCTATCTGAAGGGAATAAACCAGGCATATTTGCAGTTGGTGCTTAGACCTGAAATAGTCAATGATAGAAAAAGAGGTCTGTATGAAGAATCAACATCAAAAGGCCTTTGTTTGTAACAAAGCTGATCTATGTCTCTCAAAAAGTGAAAGGCTCAGTTAAAAAAATGTTTTAATGGGTATAAATGCATTGATATTGTGTTCTCTACAGGCTCTCTGTGGTTGTTTCATCCATTTCATGTTTTATTTGCTCATGTTTAAACTAAGTGAAATGGATTGCATTAATGTGTCCCGTCTGAAATCAAAGTGGCTAAAGACCATCCGTAATGTTAACCTCAACATCTCATGTCAATGTCATCAGGTCAAAACAGGCTATTCTTATTCCAATTAGTGCTAAAAGCAATCTATGAATCTAGGGGGTTTTAGGTAAAGCCATGTACATTGTGGTGAAATGCTTCACCCAACTGTCACCTCTGTGTGTTTAACAGAATAGAAAATCCCTCAATATTGACAGCCACAGAATGAAATCCATAACATAATTCCCAAAAGGCTAAATGGAGAGTCTTACAGTCCCTATAGCTAATCTCCCTCCAAGAGATAGATTTTGATTTTGAGTCTCTTTCATTGGATGAGCATGACCTTGAGAGCGCTCAGTAAGGTCAGAGATCAAATAGCATTTTGGTGGCAGCGGTGGGATCTTTTAATTAAACTGCAGATGGGCTGTTATGAATGACACAATCCAGTGTCATTCAAGGAAGAGTTGGTTAACTGCCTTGTTCAGGGGCAGAACGACAGACTATTACCTTGTCAGCTCAGGGATTCAATCTAGCAACCTTTGGGTTACTGGCCCAACACTCTAACCACTAGGCTACCTGCTGCCCCAGATAATATGTCAACCATAGGGGAGGTTAATGTATTTACTGAAGCACATTATGCACTAGGCATGTAAAAGGAGCATATCAGAGATAAACCAGTTTTAACAAAGACATCTGAGGACTGCAAAGGCCTTATTTTATTTATTTTATTTAACCTTTATTTACCTTATAAAGACAATGAGGAATCAAGCGTTATTTATACAGCACATTTCAGACAACATGCTTTACAGGAGAAAATGAAAAAACAATGAAAATAATAGTTGAAATATTTACTAGACAACAAAGAATGACACAAATTGAACAACTAAAAAGCACCCGAAGGAAAAACAAAGCTAAAAAATGATGTTTTAAGATCACTTTTAGATACTGTAGGTCCACAGCTTCAGCACACCTCAGGTTCTCTAGCAGGCTATTCCAGAGGCTGGGGGCATAATAGCTACAGGCTACCTCTCCATGCCTCTTTGTCCTAGGCGAAGTTCAAAGGGACCTACAGTACTGGGTACATAACTTAAAGGAATGTCTGACTAGGGCTGTTGCGGTGACCATATTACCGCCACACCGGCAGTCACGAGTCATGAAGACAGTCAAATTCCATGTGACCGTTTAGTCACGGTAATTAGGCTTCTCCAAGATCTGATGCTGATATTAGTAGCCTACCAAACTTGCTAACTGCCTGCTATTCAGCCCACTATTGCCCCTCTAATGACTCTGACATCAATGCAAAAAAAAAAAATCGAACACTTCATGAGAGCCCATTTCTATAGGATATACAATTGCGATATGCAATTAGAAATACTCACTCCAGCAATACACCATATGAGAGAAGCACTGTCCAGATGTCCACCAATTAAGTGTGAACCTCTACAGAGCACTGAGCTCTCCCCAGCCTCTTCCTCCTCCCCCTCCTCTTCCTCCAACCTCTTTAGCAGCATCACAGATGGTCCGTAAAACAACTTGGAGGAACAAGGGATGACTCGACATCCATCTCCATCTGTACCTCACCACCACTCTCAAGCTGGAAGTCTGTCGTAATGAATTAGTCGCTAACACAAACTGGCTTTTACCAAGGAGGAGATGCATGGCACAATTGACTGTTAGCACCAGGAAAGACACCTGGGAGATCAGAGAGTTATACACAAAGTGAAGCTGGGGCCATGAAACATTATGTCAGCCAGAAAGATTACAGACCCTATATAGACACTGTAAATCGCTGTTTGGTCAGGAAGAACTCCTGGCCCTTGATGGAGCCTGATCAGAGATGGTGGACCATATAGCCCAGGCTCTGACACTCCAATTCAGGTGTGCAATCAGAAATGCGCCTGGGGATGATTGGACAAAGAACGTACTGGCCAGTGTCCACTGGCTGAGTTCTAGCCCCCTACACTCATCTAGTGTATGGCACAACATGCTCATGCACTAGATATGAGTGGGAAAGCAACACACATTTGAATGCTAAAACAAGTTGCACTCTGCTGTCTATGAGGAACCATGAGTGCTTTAGGATTGGTCCTTCACCTGAGTGCCACATCAGTAGAGCTTCTGGCAGCTCTTGGTTATGCTTATACAACCCACCTATCAGGTGTCCGTCTCTCTGTCTGGTTGCGCCTTGCGGACACGCACGCACGCACACACGCTCACACATGCACACACACGCACGAACACACACACACGCACACGTGTGCACACACACACACACACACACGCACGCGTGTGCACACACACACACACACAAGCACTCCTTCTGTGCAACTTTAATGAGTATTTATACAGACCGACTAATGTGTGGCTAAGTGTCTTAGTATAAGTAGAGGCCAATAAGCAATACCCTGAAAAGCTTTCAGTGACATTAGCCCTTTCCATTTTCCAGAAACATGAAACCTCAAAAAAGCTTTCAATTCTACTGACATTTTTGTACAGAAATGAAAGGAAGTTCCCTTCCAAGAAATGTTTTCCTGTACCGCTGTCTTTATTTTTCCACGAAGAACTCAAATGTTCCCTAATCATATAGTATTCCAAGGACTCCAAGGATTTCATGATCAGTATTGAATATCCCAGTCTGTCCACACACATCAGTGGTAATACATCGACACAAAATAATGTTTGGGGAAAAGCAATGAGATAAAAAACCATGCCTTCAGCTGCCACTGGGGAAATGCATTTAGGCCATTATGACCTCAATGTCTAATTATGTGTTTTCCCCCATTCAGAATATGAGCGTGCTTTAAAGGGGAGGTGTCGGATTTACATCTTGATGTTAGATGGTTCCTCATGTGCAATTAGGAAAACGTAATTGCCAAATCAACTGAAATCAACTACAACTTTGGTTTTACATTTACACATATACTGACAGCACACAGACACTCACATACAAGCTGCTGCTCCTCTGTTTATCTTATATCCTGTTGCCTAGTAAACTTCCGTCTATACATATCTACCTCCATCACTCCAGTATCCCTACACATTGTAAATATGGTATTGGAAGGGACCCTGTATATAGTGCGCTTACTTACTTACTTGTTGCGTTCTTCATATTTTTTTCTTATTTCTCGAGTGTTTTTCTGGTATTACATTGTTATTGATTATTGCATTGTTGGGCTTAGAGTTTGCAAGAAAGGCATTTCACTGTACTTGTGCATGTGACATTAAAACTTGAAACATGATCTGATGTTACTTAAAGGTTGCACAATGGCCCCTATCACTGCCATTGATTGTAAGATTGTGGTGGCTAAAGTTTGCTGAAGTTTGTAGTGGCAGTTTACAGAACACAAAACCATGGATTACAGTTTCTCGTGGCCAATAGACTACTTTTAGGATGAGGAACCATCTAACATCAAGTCGTAACATCCTGAACTTCCCTTTTAATAGACCACAGTACTGCCAGATAACAGATTGGTATGCCGGGCATCCATTACCCGCACGAACCAAAACTCCCCGTGTAAACTAGCCGTTATGAAATATTAATGTGCATATCTGTCTGTCTCTTTGTCGATCTCTGGTTTAAGTGTCTGTAGAGAATGGTGAAAGTACGTGAACACTGACATTAGTCATGTCATTATTTTCTCTGCAAGTAAGACGGATAGAAAGAGCATTAATAAAGGACGAAGGATCAATGGGACAGTAACAGTAGTTTAACAGGGGTTCCCAAACCTTTTCACCCGGGGCCACCTTCCAGCCCCCCTGCACACGTGCCATGTCTATTTCTATGGGCACAAGCACTGTTCATGACACAAACTGTTCACACTCCTCTTGTTGGTGGAGAGAATTTTCCAGGTTTAAAGCTTGTTTCCTACAAATGTTTTCACAGAAGATTCACAGAAGATGTTGCCGTTTTTAAGCAAATTTTCTTGCAATTCTATAGATTTTGCCATGTCTAATGTGATTTTATGTAATATTTGAGTGAATAAAAAATGTCTGCAATATCTGACATTGACTAGTTTATATGGACATCTCTGACAAATTCTAAATAGCTCTCTAAAGTGCATTTGACTATTACACCTTTCAAGAGTAAGTTTAAAACCGAACTGATTTCCACCCCCTTTGCCGACCCCTACGCGCCCCACAGTTGGGGAACTGGTCTAGAAGTCTTGCTTCACAGACACAGATGAACACTACTGAAGAAAATGTCATTCTGCAATTACTTAAAATTATTCACAATAACAGTGTTATCCAATGCCTTCAGCCTCAAGTGCTAAACCACCACCATGGTGGTCTGCGTGTCTGCTTTTCTATTCCAACTGAACAACATGTATACAGGGCAAGTTAACTCTAACTTTCATGACTTGCATAGAACGTGACATCAAAGTGCTATATTCAAGAACTAGACTATTTGTACCATTGAGTGCCATGGGCATATTATGTCTCTGTCAGATATGAATAGAATCCCTGAGGCAGATTTATAGTTACAGAGAATCCAATGAGTTTAAAACGGAACCATCTATCAGGGGCCCAGAAGTAATAGTATATTCTGAGTTACTACTGATTAAGTTCTGGTTGGTTCTTCACATGAACAGAGACAAGACATTTCACCATTATATTGTATGTAGGCTATAATATACGATCTGTCGGTCTTCCCATCATGTGTATAGCTTCTAGCTACAAGATACAGTGTGTGTGTCTGCGTGTCTGCGTGTCTGTCTGCGTGTCTGTCTGTCTGTCGGTCTTCCCATCATGTGTATAGCTTCTAGCTACAAGATACAGTGTGTGTGTCTGCGTGTCTGCGTGTCTGTCTGCGTGTCTGTCTGTCTGTCGGTCTTCCCATCATGTGTATAGCTTCTAGCTACAAGATACAGTGTGTGTCTGCGTGTCTGTCTGTCTGTCTGTTTGCCTGTCTGCGTGTCTGTGTGTCTGTCTGTCTGCGTGTGTGTCTGTCTGCGTGTGTGTCTGTCTGTCTGTCTGCGTGTGTGTCTGTCTGCGTGTGTGTCTGTCTGTCTGCGTGTCTGTCTGTCTGCGTGTCTGTCTGTCTGCGTGTCTGCCTGTCTGTCTGTCTGTCTGTCTGTCAGTCTGTGTGTGTTTGTGGATGTCTGTCTGTGTGCCTGCAGGTCTGTGTGTGTGTGTGTGTCGTTCCCAAATATTGGGGGTTTAGATGTCCTGAATATTGAGTGTATTTATACTGCTACCAGACTGACTCACCTGTTGAACATGCTGATGTGACAGTTAGGGAGTTATCCAGAGCCTCCCTCCTTCTGGACCTACAGAGGCAGAAGGTTCCACTGGCCAGGGACACTAAGGACAACTTCCTGGGCTTCAGGAGGAAGGCCAATGGAAAATTGGCTTTGGAGTCTGGTCAGACTGGCTGGACCTCAATGACCTGTGTAATTGGACTGAAGTGGAGCTCAGGTGGACACGGACTGATATGCAAACTGAGTCAGTGACGGCCTCGGATGTAGTTATGGCAGATCGGTGTTGTTGTGGAGGCTTCTGTCACCCATGATGGTACACCTCCTACATCCAGGACAACACTCCTTGGTATCAGACGGATGGAACTACTGCAACACTGGACTGGCCTGAGGCTGCAGGGGAAGCTCACTGCTCTGGACTGTGCTGACCACTCTGACCATTCCATGTACCAGAATGCTGCCACAAGACGAGGCTGCAAGTTCTACCAACAAAACATAATCTCGCACTCTGGTAACCTGGACCCATTTTGTATTCTACATTACTCAAATGTAATGGAGTCCATTGCCCATTTTGTGAATGGCTGCGGTTCGTACATTGCTAGACATGACCACCTTGTTGACCTGATAGCCAGCAAGGTGAGACAACAGTCCCACCAAAAGCACACATGCAGAAACATTATTGTTTAAGGGGAAGCTGGTTTGATGTTAATGATGATGTGATTTCCTGTGTGCCAAATACACCAGATATTGTTGTTGTGGGGGGGAGGTGCTCATTTTGGAAGTGGGCTGCTCATTTGACAGCTTCAAGGAACAGGCCTTTGCCAAGAAGCTGCTTAAGTACCACCACACTTGGACAGCCTTGGCTGTAGGTGCAAGCTGGTGGGTGCTGATATTCGGCAGTCTCGGCCACATACCCAGGCTTTCAGTGTGTGGCCTCCAAATTGCATGCCTGACAAAAACTAGGGCAAAGTGTGTCGGTCTGTCTGTGTGTGTGTCTGTGTGTGTGCAAGGGCGAACTAGTAATTTGGCATTTCAGGCAAATGCTAGATGGGCTAGTCCATTTTTAGCCTAGCGGACATATCTAACTTGTTTTTTTTCCTGCAAAATATTCACTATCTGGCTAATAATGGAGGTCTCAAGGGGAAAAATGAGCTGATGTTTTAGATATGCCAGCTGTATTCTCTCCATTAGTTTCTCTGATCCTCAGGCAGTTGCTTTTAGAAGTAAGACTCTCTGTAGGGATACTCATCTTCATTTCCAGCTCACCATCCAACATAATAACTCTATTCTATGTGGCAGCTGCAAATACTGTAGCTTTTATGAGGGCATTTCACAAAATAAAGATCCCATTTACACACCTATGAAATGATATGTTCGATCTCGTGATATTTTCATATTGTTATGCCATGTATTTGTTTTTCACCACGAACTGACAGTGCCTTTTTTAATTGCCACTCTGGGATTAATAAAATTGTATCGAATTTAAATCGAAATGATCTGGGTGATTAAACTGGGTGATTGAACTCATTATGTACTTACATAAAACATTCTGAATGTGGTCAGAAAGAGAAAGTGCAAAAACAAATAGGCTTTTCAAAGCAGTAGTCGTTCCCAAACGTGTGGTAATGTGAATATGTTCATCCAGAGGAGATATTTTGAAGTGAGAACAGGAAAGGATCTGACAGGAGTAGAACAAGAGATATGCTGAAGACTGAGAAGTGAGATCTTGCTAAACAGCGGAGTCCTTTAGGCCCTGCTTCTAAACATGTTGGCAGGCTGTCGTAGTTCACTACCCTCTCTGGTTAATGTGTTTAACCAGACACTTACTTCATGGTCACACGCATAAATAGCACCCATGGTGTTAAATATCACTCTGTTCAGACAGAGTGAGGGGACAGCTTGAGTGAAAGACCAGGATGGGAGTCATGGTGGAAGAGTGTGAGATTACAATGTCAAACACTTTATAATCCACAGAGTGAGGGTGTTCCAACCCAATGTCAAGCACTTTATAATCCACAGAGCGAGGGTTTTCCAACCCAATGTAAAACACTTTATAATCCACAGAGTGAGGGTTTTCCAACCCAATGTAAAACACTTTATAATCCACAGAGTGAGGGTTTTCCAACCCAATGTAAAACACTTTATAATCCACAGAGTGAGGGTTTTCCAACCCAATGTAAAACACTTTATAATCCACAGAGTGAGGGTTTTCCAACCCAATGTAAAACACTTTATAATCCACAGAGTGAGGGTTTTCCAACCCAATGTAAAACACTTTATAATCCACATTGAGGGTTTTCCAACCCAAAGTTAAACACTTTATAATCCACAGAGGGAGGGTGTTCCAACCCAATGTCAAGCACTTTATAATCCACATTGAGGGTTTTCCAACCCAATATAAAACACTTTATAATCCACAGAGGGAGGGTGTTCCAACCCAATGTCAAGCACTTTATAATCCACATTGAGGGTTTTCCAACCCAATATAAAACACTTTATAATCCACAGAGGGAGGGTGTTCCAACCCAATGTCAAGCACTTTATAATCCACAGAGGGAGGGTGTTCCAACCCAATGTCAAGCACTTTATAATCCACAGAGGGAGGGTGTTCCAACCCAATGTCAAGCACTTTATAATCCACATTGAGGGTGTTCCAATCCAATGTTAAACACTTTATAATCCACAGAGTGAGGGTGTTCCAACCCAATGTCAAGCACTTTATAATCCACAGTGAGGGTGTTCCAATCCAATGTTAAACACTTCATATTCCACAGAGTGAGGGTGTTCCAACCCAGAGGGTGAATGGGCAATACAAAATAGTTAAGTGCCTTTGAATGGGGTATGGTAATAGGTTCCAAGCGCACCGGTTTGAGTGGGTCAATAACTGCAACGCTGCTGGGTTTTTTATGCTCAACAGTTTCCTGTGTATCAAGAATGGTCCACCACCCCAAGAACATCCAGCCAACATGACACAACTGTGGGAAGCATTGGAAACAACATTGGCCAGCCTCCCTGTGGAACACTTTCAACACCTTGTAGAGTCCATGCCCCAAAGAATTGAGGCTGTCCTATAGTTTTAGTTTCCCATTCCCCAGCCTAACCATCAGCTATCTGAAGTCCTATAGTTTTAGTTGTCCATTCCCCAGCCTAACCATCAGCTATCTGAAGTCCTATAGATTTAGTTTCCCATTCCCCAGCCTAACCATCAGCTATCTGAAGTCCTATAGTTTTAGTTTTATGTTCCCTAGCCCAATCATCAGCTGTCTGAAGTCCGATTTTGACATGAGAGGGCTTCTGACAGTGTGCCAGATGGCTCAAGCCGGTGCAAGTGGGTGTTTGGGGAGGAAAAGGAAAGAAAAGTGACTGACATCTCAGCCAGGCAGAACTCACACGATAGGGAATCATAGTGACACCAGTCTGCCTCTCCCCATAGACACCATGATCTATCATCTGTCCACTCTGCTTTGTGGTGAGGACCTGAAAGATCTCACTCAGTGGCCAGATCAGCCGTTGGCCTCAAGAATCCTTTCATTGTTCTACAGAAAAAGGTATTGTTGAGCATGTTCTGTCCCTTTAACTGAGATCTCAACCAGTTTCAACCAGTTTGGTGAGCCACACAGTAAGTCAGAGCCTGATTAAGACGTCCTTCACCAAAACATAAGCCTGTTTGTCCCAAAAATAAACTCAGATCTAAGCAGACACAGGGTGCTCCTTTTTCATGTTCCTGGATGTTTCACATTAGTCACCTGTTGAAGTGTCCTGGGGTAAGGAGTACTTTTTCTGATTATCATGTCCTTCAGATGAACACCTGCTTCTATTTTTTATTTTTGTTCAAGCTGGGCTGAAGCCCATTTGGGCACACTGACTCCATCACTGAGTTTACTAGTACAGGTGTTATGTGTTACTGCCGCATGGCTGGAGGCTTTCCAGAGAACAGCATTCAAATTCTGTCTTATCCCATTGTTCTGTTAAAAACAGTTAACTTAAAGACTACCTTTCACCGACTTTCTTAGTATAATGCCTGCACCATCAAGAGCATGGTTGCATCACCGCCTGGTATGGCAAGTGCTCGGCCTCCGACCGTTGGCACCCCAGTATCTCTATCTGCACATTCATCTTCTGCACATCTATCACTCCGGTGTTTAATTGCTAAAATGTAATTATTTATTGCTTTACCTCCCTTATCTTACCTCATTTGCACACACTGTACATCGACTTTTCTATCGTGTTATTGACTGTATGTTTGTTTGTTCCATGTGTAACTCTGTGTTGTTGTTTGTGTCGCACTGCTATGCTTTATCTTGGCCAGGTCGCAGTTGTAAATGAGAACTTGTTCTCAACTGGCCTACCTGGTTAAATAAAGGTGAAATACATTTTAAAAATAACAAAGGTCTGGAGTCATCAATTGCACATTCAAGTATAAAGGTATTATCTGTGTGGCCTCACAATTTATAATGCTTTGAGGTTAGAAGAAGCCTGAAGCAATCCCAGTCTCTCATACGCTCAAAGAGGACATGTCACAGACCACACTGTAAATTCAGAAATATCTAGCTGTTTATTCTCCATCTGTAGTTCAGCACATCACAACCAATAATCAGTTGGCCACTCAGCCAAAGGGATAAGAGTACCATGGCAGAAATATGGTGAGTGTTGAGTGCCAACAAGTGTCTTCAACAACCCTCTTCAACCCTTGTTTATGTTGGTGCATTGTTCCTGTGTCATTGACTGTAGTCTGGCATTGTTCAGACACAAGCCTGCATATGGCACATTATACAGCCCGGCTACAAATGTGTCACGCGTAAAACAAATACAAACAAAAGCAACTAAAAACACAATGTTCAGCGGGAACATAAAATAAAAGAGGTAACGTGAACAAAGAGTTCCACTGCCATGTACACTGAAAATAAACAAAGCCAGACCAATTGGTATTCCAACATTGATAGGAACAGGAAGAATACAATTCACTCTTTGTTTTCGCCTCACCTGCTAGAGTTTACTGATTGTGGTTTGTTCATATTATTAGTGTCTGATCCCAGTAATATAGTCAAGGCACTAAACCTTGAGCCAAGGGATTTGGGAGTCTGAGTCAAGGGATTTCGGAGTCTGAGTCAAGGGATTTGGGAGTCTGAGTCAAGGGATTTGGGAGTCTGAGTCAAGGGACTTGGGAGCCTGAGTCAAGGGACTTGGGAGTCTGAGTCAAGGGACTTGGGAGTCTGAGTCAAGGGATTTGGGAGTCTGAGTCAAGGGACTTGGGAGTCTGAGTCAAGGGACTTGGGAGTCTGAGTCAAGGGACTTGGGAGTCTGAGTCAAGGGACTTGGGAGTCTGAGTCAAGGGACTTGGGAGTCTGAGTCAAGGGACTTGGGAGTCTGAGTCAAGGGATTTGGGAGTTTGAGTCAAGGGACTTGGGAGTCTGAGTCAAGGGATTCGGGAGTCTGAGTCCAGTAACGTGTCATGAAAATCATGACTTGACTCTGAGTCAAGTCTGAGATCTGGACTCAGGTCCATACAACTCTGTCTGATCCCATGAATATTATTAGTATCCTAGTAGTTTGTGATCTGATCTTGGAACATGCCTTAGGCTGACGCAAATGTCTCAAAATCACCCTTTTTTATTTGAGCGATTAAAAATGCAACACAAAAAATCTCACTGTGTCAAAATGTTTTCCTAAGTGGCTGATGTGACCTTAATGAAAATGCATTGTTTTTAACACTTGCCATTTCCATAGGAACAAGCCAGAGGCATGTTTCAGTTAACACTCACTGTCATTACCGGCTCCCACTGTCTCCCTGTCAGACCTGGGTTCAAATAGTAGTTGGGTCCTTTCAAATACTGTGAGCATTTGATTAAGCCTGCCTGGAGTTTGCACTTTTGGGATTATTCCATTAGCTCTGTTGCACTAGGCAAGTTCAACCAAGCACAGCTGAAGAGTTACAAAGAAAACAAATACTATTTGAACCCAGGTCACATTAGAACCCTCTGAAGCCAGCCCCTCCACAACTCCCCATTCAACCCTCCAGTGGTAGTGAGTGCTCTTCCTGTACCACATGGGGTTCAAATATCATTGTTGTACCCTCACACACAGGGGTCAGAATCCCTCAGTGTGAAACCCTTACAGAACTCATTAGCTTTATCAACCTCTCAGAGAGACCCTATTGTTACAAAACTATAATAACATCCACATACATGATTTATTACAGAAAGATTGAATGGTCAGAAACACTTGAGGATTTGTTTGTGTTGAAATTCTGGAGCTGTAACCTTGCAGTGTCTTACTTGCTGCAGCTATTGTGAAAGAGGTACGTTCTCATGAACTCATATAGGATGGACAGAAGTTTGGTATCATTCTGAAACCTGTTGGCTTAACACAGAAGAGTAGTCTGCTGGGAGTGTGACTGGTGATCTGTGGCTAATAACAGTCACCTTAACAAGACCAAGGTTTTGACTATGTATTTTCTAAGACCAGATGTCTTGCCTTGTTATTTTCTGTTGAAAAGTGTTCAGTTACATACACTACATGGCCAAAGGTATGTGGACACCTGCCGGTCGAACATCTCATTCCAAAATCATGGGCATTAATATGGAGTTGGTCCCCTTTTTGCTGCTATAACTGCTTCCACTCTTCTGAAGGCTTTATACTAGATGTTGGAACATTGTGCTGCGGGGAATTGCTTCCATTCAGTCACAAGAGCATTAGTGAGGTTGAGCACCGATGTTGGGCGATTAGGCCTGGATTGCAGTCGGTGTTCCAATTCATCCCGAAGGTGTTCGATGGGGTTGAGGTCAGGGCTCTGTGCAGGCCAGTCAAGTTCTTCCACACTGTTCTCAACAAACAATTTCTGTATGGACCTTGCTTTGTGCACGGGGGCATTGTCATGCTGAAACAGGAGAGGGCCTTACGTCAAATGTTGCCACAAAGTTGGTAGCACAGAATCGTCCAGAATGTCATTGTATGCTGTAGCGTTAACATTTCCCTTCACTGGAACTAAGGGGCCTAGCCTGAACCATGAAAAACAGCCCCTGTCCATTATTCCTCCGATACCAAACTTTACAGTTGGCACTATGCATTGGAGCAGGTAGTGTTCTCCTGGCATCAGCCAAACCCAGATTTGTCCGTCGGATTGCCAGTTGGTGAACCATGATTCATCACTCCAGAGAATGTGTTTCCATTGAGCCCAATGGCGGCGAGCTTTACACCACTCCAGCCAACGCTTGGCATTGAGCATGGTGATCTGATGCATGGCTGCTCGGCCATGAAAACCCATTTCATGAAGCTCCCGACAAACAGTTCTTGTAGTTTGGAACTCTGTAGTAAGTGTTGCAACAGTGGACACACAATTTTTATGCGCTACGTGCTTCAGTACTCGACGGTCCCGTTCTGTGAGCTTGTGTGGCCTACAAATTCGCCGTTGAGCCATTGTTGCTCCTAGACGTTTCCATTTCCCAATAACAGCACTTACAGTTTACCGGGCAGCTCTAACAGGGCAGAAATTAGACGAACTGACTTGTTGGAATGGTGGCATCCTATGGCGGTGCCACGTTGAAAGTCACTGAGCTCTTCAGTACAGGTCATGCTGCTGCAAATGTTTGTCTATGGAGATTGCATGTCTGTGAGCTTGATTTTATGCACCTGTCAGCAACGGGTGTGGCCAAATCCAATAATTTGAAGGGGTGTCCACATACACTCTCTGAAGCAGCTAGAATGAGGCCTTTATGAAAAGGCTTTCAAGGTCCTTTACATCAGGCTGTCTGGGGGGGATGTAAGACGTGGGGACAGACAGACACTTGAGACTACTTTAAGAGCTTTTAGGATGAATTGAATACCAGTGTACAAGGTTTCAACCTACACATGTCACAAGGATGACGCTGGAGAGGCGAAGCAGGGACGGGGAGTCAAACATTTAATATGGAACGGACATGGAACGAGACAGGAACAGCGTCAGCACACAGGTAACACAGACAAATAACAATCAATGCAGCAGTGGGGAACAGAGCAGGGAACTGACACATGTAGGGGAGGTAATAAACAGGTGATTGAGTCCAGGTGAGTTCAATATCGCTGACGTGAGTGACGAGGGAAGGCAGGTGTGTGTAATTGATGATGGCAGGAGTGCGTGATGCAAGACAGCCTGGCGCCCTCGAGCGCCAGGGGGGAAGAGTGGGAGCAGGCGTGACAACACACACACATCTAAGGTTGCACACCGTGGCTGTACGCCAAGCCCAGACCAGCCTGATGTCACAGACTCACAGCACTATCATTTTAGGTCTGAGAATAGATGCATATTAAAATACTTAATTTCCATTTTAATTATGTATGCGCTCTGAAACCAAACAGCATTTGCATAATAATTAACGGTGTTGCCATACACTTAATTGGCTCTGTCAAAGAGAATGAGGAGACCAGAGATAACGATAGGCAATAAACATGGTGGCGGTTAGTACATAACAGGACATAAAAGTTCATGAGAAATGCCTCGTGGCTGTTCTTGTCCTCACCAATGTCCCTACACCCGAATAGCAACACATTTAAACACATTATAGCCTTGTCCTTATCTCCTCCTGATTTGTAACATACATACCATGACCATATTTGGAAAACTTGCTGAGATTGATTCCGTCCTATATGGTCACCATACAGGCAACAACAGAGGGCTTTTCTTACTATGCACACTATCGTGCTCCGATCATGCAAATTGGTCGGAGCATGAGTACAAATAAAAAAGTGAGATAAAATTAACTCAGACTGTAACGGTTTGCGTCCTTCTCTTCTGAGGAGGAGTAGGAAGGATCGGACCAATGCGCAGCGTGGAAAGTGTTCATAATATAATTTTAATGAAATATAACTGACACAGAAAACAAAAGAATAAGAGAATAAATGGAAACCGACACAGTCCCGTATGGAGCAAACACTGACAGGGAAAATAATCACCCAGAACCAGCATGGGGAAAACAGGCTACCTAAGTATGATTCTCAATCAGAGACAACAGTCGACAGCTGCCTCTGATTGAGAACCATACCAGACCAAACACAGACAGGGAAAATAATCACCCACAACCAACATGGGGAAAACAGGCTACCTAAGTATGATTCTCAATCAGAGACACCGATCGACAGCTGCCTCTGATTGAGAACCATACCAGGCCAAACACAGACAGGGAAAATAATCACCCACAACCAGCATGGGGAAAACAGGCTACCTAAGTATGATTCTCAATCAGAGACACCGATCGACAGCTGCCTCTGATTGAGAACCATACCAGACCAAACACAGAAATGCAACAAAGAAAAATAACATAGACTACCCACCCCAACTCACGCCCTGACCAAACTAACACAAAGACATAATAAAGGAACTAAGGTCAGAACGTGACACAGACTTGATTAATTGTTGCCCATTCACATCTCAAAATTTTAATAAATACAAATTGTGTTCATTTTGGCATGTTTAACTGCCTAAAATATCCATTGTAGTGTGCATAGTTCGCAGGCCAACGGATGAAGAAATGGTAGCTGCTAGCTACCCAAAAGAATTTGTAGCTAACGCTGCTAACCTAGTATAACAACAATAGTTGTAGGCCTTTTTATACATATACAACTAGCTGGCTAGCTAGATTAATACGATCCACATATAGCTAGTTGATAATTATGAAGTTACAAGCTTGTACAACTAGCTGGCTAGCTAGATTAATATGATCCACATATAGCTTGTTGATAATTATGAAGTTACAAGCTTGTACAACTAGCTGGCTAGCTAGATTAATGTGATCCACATATAGCTAGTTGATAATTATGAAGTTACAAGCTTGTACAACTAGCTGGCTAGCTAGATTAATATGATCCACATATAGCTAGTTGATAATTATGAAGTTACAAGCTTGTACAACTAGCTGGCTAGCTAGATTAATGTGATCCACATATAGCTAGTTGATAATTATGAAGTTACAAGCTTGTACAACTAGCTGGCTAGCTAGATTAATGTGATCCACATATAGCTAGTTGATAATTATGAAGTTACAAGCTTGTACAACTAGCTGGCTAGCTAGATTAATATGATCCACATATAGCTAGTTGATAATTATGAAGTTACAAGCTTGTACAACTAGCTGGCTAGCTAGATTAATATGATCCACATATAGCTAGTTGATAATTATGAAGTTACAAGCTTGTACAACTAGCTGGCTAGCTAGATTAATATGATCCACATATAGCTAGTTGATAATTATGAAGTTACAAGCTTGTACAACTAGCTGGCTAGCTAGATTAATATGATCCACATATAGCTAGTTGATAATTATGAAGTTACAAGCTTGTACAACTAGCTGGCTATCTAGATTAATATGATCCACATATAGCTAGTTGATAATTATGAAGTTACAAGCTTGTACAACTAGCTGGCTAGCTAGATTAATGTGATCCACATATAGCTAGTTGATAATTATGAAGTTACAAGCTTGTACAACTAGCTGGCTAGCTAGATTAATGTGATCCACATATAGCTAGTTGATAATTATGAAGTTACAAGCTTGTACAACTAGCTGGCTAGCTAGATTAATGTGATCCACATATAGCTAGTTGATAATTATGAAGTTACAAGCTTGTACAACTAGCTGGCTAGCTAGATTAATGTGATCCACATATAGCTCGTTGATAATTCTGAAGTTAAAAGTTTGCGTTTGCTTTATGTAGTTATATTGTTTCGTCTGTATTGGTCAAAGGCACTAGCATGAAGTGCTTCTCAAACATAAAATTGTATGCGTTCTCCACACTCTCGTCGTCACAAGAACGTACACAAGAGAACATTCTCGAAGAATAAACTCTGAGCATTAGAGTGTGGAGCACAGTAGTATGCATATTGAGAAACACCCAGTGTGTGTCATTGCTATGAGTTGAATGCATATGTTTTGTTTAAGCTAAGTAAGTGTCTAGTACCAGGGCCCATTTAAACTGAATTTAAATCTTAGATAAATACTTAATCATTGTTTTTCCTTGTTGGACCTGTGTCTACAATGTATCCAATTGGACCTGTGTTTACAATGTATCCAATTGGACCTGTGTTTACAATGTATTCAATTGGACCTGTGTTTACAATGTATCCAATTGGACCTGTGTTTACAATGTATCCAATTGGACCTGTGTTTACAATGTATCCAATTGGACCTGTGTTTACAATGTATCCAATTGGACCTGTGTTTACAATGTATCCAATTGGACCTGTGTTTACAATGTATCCAATTGGACCTGTGTTTACAATGTATCCAATTGTACCTGTGTTTACAATGTATCCAATTGGACCTGTGTTTACAATGTATCCAATTGTACCTGTGTTTACAATGTATCCAATTGTACCTGTGTTTACAATGTATCCAATTGGACCTGTGTTTACAATGTATCCAATTGGACCTGTGTTTACAATGTATCCAATTGTACCTGTGTTTACAATGTATCCAATTGGACCTGTGTTTACAATGTATCCAATTGTACCTGTGTTTACAATGTATCCAATTGGACCTGTGTTTACAATGTATCCAATTGGACCTGTGTTTACAATGTATCTAATTGCGGTTTGTGTGGTTGTTGTTTTAGTTTTTCTGTAACTTTGTTGCAAAGTCCATTTGGTGCAGTGATATAGAACAACAATACGGCACCTATTGTTGGAACTACTTCCAACAGTCTGGTTATCTGAAATCAATGCACACTGCCAATCAGAACTGAGTATTCAACTATGTCATTGTATAATGTTTCCTATGTACATAATTATTTCACACACACAGGCACAGACACACGCATACACATACACATGCTAACACAAGCACTCTACACACACGACACGTACACATAGATTGTGTAATGTAGATGTATGTGGAAGAAGAGTAGAGGCCTGAGGGAACACACTTAATGTGTTGTGAAAAGTGTTATGAAATGTAATGTCATGTAATATTTTAAATTCTACGTAGCTGACTTAATGTTGCCTTGGCAACTGCTAATACGGATCCTTATTAATAAATGCAAATACAAAATGTCCAATATATTGACTTTGGCCAACAGTGGCCCCTAGATGCATGAATCCTCTGTCCAGTACAATTAGATCACTTTGTAGAATGAACGTTATTAAAACTCTTCAGCTAAATCAAGGATGCCCATTAATCACATGAATCACTGAGTAATAGAATGGATTTATTATCTCATGGCGGTCTCATGGCGATCTGGGCGTTGTGTGGCCGTTAAAAGAGACACCATTGATTTGATACCTATTGTACTTCCAGGAGGGACAAAATGACGTATTGCTACAGTCACTGTAACACAAAGGAAAAGAGAAGTGTGTTTGTGTATAATTGGACTCGGGTGAGTAAACATTGTGAGAGAGCTGTTATGGATTGGCACTGTTTTATGAACATAAGCCAACAGCCCTGGGACAATCTCTGCACTCCCTAACCAGAGGAATTTGTGAGTCAGAAAAAAATGATCTGGGACCAGGCTACTTTGCCTTCAGTGCAGTAGAGAAATGAGCAGCTGTTTTGGGGACAGTACATTTGTTGAGACAAGCCGACGTCCACTGAGGCCCTATTAGGCTTGTCAGTGTTCCACTGTGTGCCACTGTGGCCATGGGCAGGCTGGCACCAATTAAACATTAACAAGTGAGGTGACAGGAGGAATTGGAACAGTGGTGCTCGGGGACTCATCTCAAATCACTTGACTGTGATTGGCTGCATCGGAAAAGACACCCTATTCCCTCATGGTCAAATAGTGTGGTTTGAGAAGCAGTGTTCTCACAAGGCATTACAGTAGCACAGGAAACTTGTAGGAAACAGAGATGATTTTGGTTGGATGATATGACTGTAATCTATCCTGGGGAAAGTCTATGGTAGAGGTCAGTATGATGTTGTGATGAACATATACAGTCCATCAGAATGTGCTTAACATGAAGGCTTGGTCATGCTAACTTCTTTCCATCTTCTTTTACCATTTAGGTAAAACCAGTACATCATGATATCCCCATTGCACATAAAACTATAATAATCCATAATTCAAACACCAGAGAGAGAGAACTATTAACACTTCCGTTTTTTGTTTCTACCTGGTAGTTATTAATTGCACTCACCTGGTGTCCCAGGTCTGAATTAGTCCCTTAGAAGGAGAGGATAAAAACCAGAAGTGTTTCGGCCCTCCAGGACCAATATTGAACAGCCTGGCGATGATTTTCATTACTCCCTATTAATAAATGACAGAGTGTACAGTGTCCATATTAGGACAGCCTCAGTGTATGCTATAGACCTTCCTTCATAATGAACTTCAACCTTTCTTTGTCATCTGCTCCTCATCCTCAGAACTACATAACAGCCCCCTCACTTGCCGATTTCAGGAGCATATAATCTTTTGATCTAGTTGTCAAACAATTAGCACACTCTATACCCGTATCAACGTGTAATTAATTGGGAATTAGCAAGATTATTTCATTGGTTGCCACGGGCATGGTTATTCTGGGATACATGGAATTAGCTAAAGCTAGTTAGCATTCATATTCAGTCAAACAGTCAGTCAATCAGCTGGACAGTAAGTTTGTCAGTCAAATAATAATAAATGTTCAGTCAGTCAGTCAAATAGTCAGCCAGTCAAATAGTCAGTCAGATAGTCAGTCAGTCAAATAGTTAGTCAGTCAAATAGTCAGTCAGATAGTCAGTCAGTCAAATAGTCAGTCAGTCAAATAGTCAGTCAGTCAGTCAAATATTCAATCAGTCAGTCATATAGTCAGTCATATAGTCAGATAGATAGTCAGTCAGTCAGTCAAATAGTCAGTCAGTCAGTCAGAGAGTCAGTCAAATAGTCAGAGAGTTAGTCAGTCAAATAGTCAGCCAGTCAGTCAGATAGTCAGTCAGTTATACAGTCAATCAGTCAGATAGTCATTCAGTCAGATAGTCATTCAGTCAGATAGTCAGTCAGTCAAATAGTCAGCCAGTCAAATAGTCAGTCAGTCAAATAGTCAGTCAGTAAGTCAGTCAGTCAGTCAAATATTCAATCAGTCAGTCATATAGTCAAATAGTCAGTCAGTCAGAGTCAGTCAGTCAAATAGTCAACCAGTCAGTCAGATAGTCAGATAGTCAGTCAGTTATACAGTCAGTCAGTCAGATAGTAATTCAGTCAGATAGTCAGTCAGATAGTCAGATAGTCAGTCAGTTATACAGTCAGTCAGTCAGACAGTCATTCAGTCAGATAGTCAGTCATTCAGTCAGTCAGTCAGTAGGTCAGTCAGTGATATTCTATGTCATGACTAGTCTGTCAGGCAGATAGTCAGTCAGTCAAATAGCCAGTCAGTCAACTTGTGGGGCGGCAGGTAGCCTAGTGGTTAGAGCCTTGGACTATTAATCGAAAGGTTGCAAGATCAAATTCCCGAGCTGACAAGGCAAAACATCTGCCGTTCTGCCCCCCACTGTTCCTAGGCTGTCATTGAAAATAAGAATTTGTTGTTAAAACCTCTCCGAGCACGGAACCCACTAGCGGGCTGAAATTCCACAACATAAGGTGATCGCTACATAAATAGTCATATTAAACATTCATGAAAATACAAGTGTCTCACATGTATCGAAAGCCTAGAATCTTGCTAATGCGTTGTCAGATTTAAAAAATGATTTACTGCGAAAGAATACGAATCGATTATCTGAGCATAGAGCCCCATAAAAATAACCAGCACAGGTGTAACATAATCACAAACTGCATTAAAATAAATTGTTTACCTTTGACGATCTTCGTCTGTTTGCAATTCTAATGCTCATTGTTACACAATGAATTATCTTTTGTTTGATCAAATCCGTTTTTATAGCCTAAACCGAAACGTTTTGTGAACTGCTTGTGTAGTGAATTCCGTCTCATTCCATTTTCGACGACACATTCCAGGTAAATCACCCACACAGAACGTGACTTTTCCAGTCATGTTTGGTTTCACTGCAATCAACTGGTTTGTTTGTAACACAATCAAAATGATGGGCCATTTCGCTGGACGTATTGACTAAAAGAAACCGATTTGAAGAAAACAAGTCATGACATCATTGTGCACCAATGATTTGCCCGCTGTTTCATTGATTGACTGTCTTTTAACCCAATGACCACTGATCGTCTTGTAATCTAGCTGGGTAGATAGCCAATTAGCTGAGCTAAACGGTAATACGCCATGTTCCGGCACAGCCAGAAGAGGACTGGCCACCCCTCATAGCCTGGTTCCTCTCTAGGTTTCTTCCTAGGTTTTTGCCTTTCTAGGGAGTTTTTCCTAGCCACCGTGCTTCTACACCTGCATTGCTTGCTGTTTGGGGTTTTAGGCTGGGGCTATATAAATAGATTATATTTGATAGAGGACTGAGGGTCTTCCAAATATTGAAAGTGTGTAAATAGTTACCCATGTTATTTTGTAAATGTATATATATATATATTTTTTGTCATATATTTTTTTAATCAATTTTTATTTTTTTTCCCATTTGTTATTTATTTTAATTTTTCTATTTTTTTTGGCGGGGGGGTGTGTTAATACAATTTTGGTATTTTATATATAGTTATTTGTTTCAAAATGTATACCTTCCCCAATTTGGCCACTTGAGTACATTTGGGCTACTTGTGTGGGACACCTGGGTGACTTCATGATAAATGTCATGTAGCACACTCATTTTGGAAGTTATCATTCTGAAACTTTGCACAAGTACTGTTGCCTTCTTATATTTTTCACTGAAATTGTCCCCATCATCATATCTGAATGTTTGTTTTATCTTGTTCATTTTAAATATGACGATACAAAAATATAAATAAAAAACACGTTTTTTTCATTGTTTTATCTAAACCAGATCTATTGTGTTGTATTCTCCTACATTCAATTCACATGTACACAAACTTTGGAGTGTTTTCTTTCAAATGGCACCAAGAATATGCATATCCTTGGTTCTGTGCCTGAGCTACAGGCTGTTAGATTTGGGTATGTCTTCAGGCGGAAATTGCACAAAGTTAGGGGGGAGCTGTACGAGGTTTTAACTGACTGTCATGCCCAGACTGTAAGCTGTTTTTTAACTGTGTTGGTTGGGGTGTGATGGTGACTTGGGTGGGTTATCTAGGTGAATTTGTATTTCTATGTTGGCCTGATATGGTTCCCAATCAGAGACAGCTTTTTATTGTTGTCTCTGATTGGGGATCATATTTAGGCAGCCATTTCCCCTTTGTGTTTGGTGGGATCTTGTCTATGTTTAGTTGCCTGTCAGAACTAGTTGTATAGCGTCACGTTTCATTTGTTCGTTCTGTTGTTTTTGTTCGGTGTTCATTCATTAAAAGTAATAATGTACGCCTACGACGCTGCACCTTGGTCTCATCCTTATGACGAACGTGACACTGACTTGCCTAGTTAAATAAAGGTAAAACTTTTTTTTTTAAATAGTCAGTCAGTTAAATATTAAGTTGGTAAGTCAGTTAGTCTCTCAGTCACTCAGATAGTCAGTCAGTCAAATAGTCAGTATGTTAAATAGTCGGTCAGTGAGTCAGAAAGTCAGTCAGTTAAATATTAAATTGGTAAGTCAGATAGTCAGTCAGTCAAATAGTCAGCCATTCAATCAGTCAGTCAGTAGGTCAGTCAGTGATATTCTATGTCATGACTAGTCTGTCAGGCAGATAGTCAGTCAGTCAAATAGTCAGTATGTTAAATAGTCGGTCAATCAGTCAGATAGTCAGTCAGTTAAATAGTAAATTGGTATGTCAGATTGGCTGTTAGTTAGTCAGTCAGTCAGATAGTCAGATAGTCAGTCAGTCAGATAGTCAGTCAGTCAGATAGTCAGTCAGTCAGTCAGTCAGTCAGTCAGTCAGTCAGATAGTCAAATAGTCAGTCAGAGAGTCCGTCAGTGATATTCTATATGTCATGACTGTCCTATGAGGATCGGAATGGGTCAGATTAGCTTGGCAATGGAATACAGTAACCAGACCCTCTGTCACCCACAGAAGAGGGGAGGAGGGAGCTGCTGCCGGGTTGACAGCTCATGCCCTGTTGTAAATTAAAGGAGAAGAAGACTCTCTCTCCCTCTCCAGTATTATCCAAAGGAATGTACTTTGTTAGCAGACTTTTCCCGCCGGAACTCTAACTACTGGAGTAATATTTCTAACATAAGAATGTGGGGAATAGTCAGTGGTGAGCTATAGAAAACTAATGTCATATTGGTTTTTATTTTGTGATGTCTTTAAAATTGTTAAAAAGGAAATACTGTAACTTGAAAAGTGTATATACACTACATGTACGAAGTCTCCGTGCTTAACGTTGTATATGAAATATGAAAAAACTATAAACATATTTTTGATAAGATAGGAATGTGATTTTAGGAGCCATAATAGAATTTGTCTCCTGTAAACTTTGCATAGTAAGTAGCCACTCCCAGAGTGAGGTCTGAGAGTGTGTCAGCCTGACGGAACCGTCCATTTCGAACCAGAGTGCATAAAAGGATTAGCAGCTGCGCATGTAAAGTGGTTTGAACCCTAAATACCAACACGAGGTGTAGAAGACAGCTCACCTCTCGGACAATCACTGGTACGGCTGATTAGCTGTCCTAAGAAGAGTATCTAGAAAAGTGAATTTAAGTGGGACCATTCTCTACTCTTCAAACCAACATATTCTACTACTCTCATTACCACTGAGAACCATCTACACAGCTGGCTAGCATATCTTCAAGTAAGCTTCAGGAGTGAATGGAAAGTAGAAAAAACTCTGTAGTTCTGTTCAGGACTACTGGACAAGTCAACAGGCAGAGGAGAGAAACAATATAAAAGACAGGTGAACAACCCCTTTTGGACAATAAGAGCCTTACAAGTGTCCCGCGAAAAGGCCCAACAGCGAACCAAGGCATTGACACATAAATACATTCATGATTTCTTACTCCGAACGGGCGGCTGTTCGTGTGGAAAGTATATGATTACTGTGGGAATAGTTTCTAAAATGTGTCAACGATAAGTGTCTCTTTCTCTCTGACTCCCTCTCCATGTCATAGTGTAAAAAGCCACCAGAAGCAGGAGGGTACAACTGTTCAGAATGATGATATGATAAGAGGTTATGATTAATATGTTGACTGTTTTATGGATGTGATAGGTAAAGACCTTTAGGGTTTAATTCGGGAGATGGTAACTCTTTAAACAACCGCTCTCGTGGTGCCCCAAATCTTAATGAGTTAATTGTTACCTGATTAATTAAATCAGGTAACATTTAAACATTGTTAGTTGTTTGGATAAATAACAGTCATCATATTAAATGATAGTAAAGTCACAACATGTATAAAGAAAATGGTATATGAGAGTATAATGGGACCATAGACACTTAATGCCACTCAAAGTCGCTTAAATGTCAATGCTACTTCACTGATGACATGTGTGAGCTGCTGTCATAACTCTTTGTGTCAGAGAGGTGTTGCTCTGTCTCTCATGGGTCTGTGGAGACCTGATGTGACACAGTGGTGTGTCCCAAATATGTCAGGCTGACAGACAGACAGGGAGGCAGACAGGCAGACAGAGAGAGACACACAGATATGCAGACAAAGTGTTTTCATTCTACTTCCTACAAGTTTCAGTCAGTGCCCACAGGCATAATCCACAATTTGTCATGTCTCTCACACAACAATATCTTTAACATAAAATGCTGTAGCAATATAGCCCTTTTTACATTAGCAGTGTCACAAGTGCTTTACAGATACCCAATCATTGCTATTGTCAGCCAATCAGACACTGTTTTACCTCTCAAAGCTGCAATGGACCTAAATTGTTTCAAATGACGGGGGTGTGGTGAACTGTGAAACTATGAAAGGTTGGAACAGACAACTTTAACTTGTTATCATTAATAACTGCATTGTCAGACAACGTCCATTCCATCAACTTTATCACACTGCGATTTGACAGGATAGGACAGCGGATACAGAAAACATTTAGACCGTGAAAGTACTTTGAGTTTCTCTTCTTCCTCTTCTCCAGTGGATTGAAGCCTAAATAACCTCTGTGGCTGAAAATCCCTGGAGCTCAGGATAAGGACTCTGCACTCTGTTAAAGAGGAAATAAGGGTTTACTGTTGGAGGAAAATGACTATTTCTTCTTAAGGTTGCCATTGACCAGCATCTTAATCAGTCTGTCTGTCTGCTTGTGCCCTGAAAAGCCAAGTAGAGCACCGTGTAGAGAGGTTTGAGTTTTCAACAGTCAAATGTATAATACTGTCGTATTGAGGAAACCTATTGTCACAAAAACACCATAGAAATGTCAGCACCTTTTGGCCGTTGTGGCGGTGGATTTTAACAGGCTGTTTTCACAGCAAACAATTATGACACATGAAGTGACACTTGAAGGGGGCTTTTGGGACTTTTTGGAGTGCAGACCCGGAGTTCTGCTTGACTACACAACACCAGATTCAAGACAACAGAAGACGGGAGAGGGCAAGAGTACTGGTACAGAGAGAGGCAGGCAGGTAATAACAACTTGCAGTATGGGAATGAGATTTCCCCTAAACCACAACCCAAGGTGCCAGGCACATAGTGCTACAGGGTAGCACCATTCAATATTAAAAACATGACTGATTTATAAGGCAAATTTAAAATAGGGTATTTCACCACAACCCACAATGTAACATTACGTATTACATGGAGGAAACCCATGTCGCACCAAATCATGTTTTATTATAGTTTTTGCTGCTCTGAGGAACACCATTGAGGAACATTGTTAGCATCAACAGAATCCATGTGCATGGTTTCCGCTAGCAGCTAGTGGATAGCTGACATGGGAATCTTACTCTGCCGTTTCGGTGCTGTTGACTATGTGATTGTCAATTTATCAAGGGGTGGATATAATCAATACCATCATTGATTTTAATTAGGAGCAGGATGAGAGGGTAGTTGATTATCACACGTCTGCAATCAGGCTGTTATTGGATGCCTGTCCTCTAAACTTCCCCTTTATTGTCCTATCCCACTCTAATCAATGACAGCTGGAAAGAAAATATCAACACAGAGACTGGTCGTCTTGATTGGCTAAAACAGGATATCAGAACAGCTGGATAGAAATTATCAACGCAGAAACTTGTCCTGATTGGCTAAAACAGGATATCAATACAGCCGACAGTAAATAATCAAAGTAAATAATAATCAAAGATGAACTTGGCACACTGCAGTGTATTAGCGCTGGTTTTAAAACAATACTAACGGGAGATTACACGCACCTGCGTGCTAAAATAATTTAAATAAAAAAATAAAGGTATGAGTAGATTGGGTGAATTCTTGTTGTTACCATGCTAATGCCGGACAGCTGTGTCTATGTTCTCTATTCCAGCCCCCAGTTAAATAACGATCTATAGGAGCTTTTCAACGTCAATTACTTCCATTAAAAAATGGACTTGATATCCGCACCTCAGTGGAAATTTGAACAATAATAAAAATCCCCATTAAAATCTGTAGGTTTACGCCAGAGACATCTGTTTTTGCTTGGAATGAGTCTCAATCAACCGCATCTGCCAATATTGTCCTTCGGCATCTGCGGTTAAAGGTTGCAGAGCTAGAGCTGTGTTTGTCATGACCATGAGACATCCCGAAAATCTGTCTTCTCATGAAAACGTATGTAGTGTCTGAACAAACTATTATACTCTATGGAAAGACCAGACGCTCACGAACATAATGGTCTTCTTTGTTTTGCTCTATGACCCCTACAAGCGTCTGAAGTCGGTACAGGTGAGTACAGTAGCAGTAACCCCAAGTTCAATGTTTCATCTAATATTTTCTTGATACCTTAAGGGGTCCTAAAATTCAAAATCAATTAGCTAAATGATTCTTGGTATGACCATCTTAAAACAATTCCATATGTTAGCTTAGCCTGGGCGTCTCCAATCTTTTCTAGCATGAGAGCTACTTTTAAAAAAAAATGAAACATATCACGAGCTACTCATTTTTTTTCTAGCTTTCAAATAGTCACATTTTTCTCTTATCCTCTCCCCTACAACTCTTCTCCAGGTCCTTAGTGTACAAGAGAAAGTAGTGCAATGGTTTCTGTCAATATACACCACTTTTCAAAAGTTTGGGGTCACTTAGAAATGTCCTTGTTTTTGAAAGAAAAGCACATTTTTTGTACATTAAAATAACATCAATTTGATCAGAAATACAGTGTAGATATTTCTAATGTTGTAAATGACGATTATAACTGGAAACGGCTTATTTTCTATGGAATATCTACATACTGTAGGCGTACAGAGGCCCAGTATCACTCCACGTTGTGTTAGCTAATCCAAGTTTATAATTTTAAAAGGCTAATTGATCATTAGAAAACCCTTTTGCGATTATGCTAGCACAGCTGAAAACTGTAGTCCTGATTTAAAGAAGCAATAAAACTGTCCTTCTTTAGACTAGTTGAGTATCTGGAGCGTAAGCATTTGTGGGTTCGATTACAGGCTCAAAAAGGGCCAGAAACAAAGAAACTCGCCAGTCTATACTTGTTCTGAGAAATGAAGGCTATTCCATGCGAGAAACAGGCAAGACACTGAAGATCTCGTACAACGCTGTGTACTACTCCCTTCACAGAACAGCGCAAACGGGCTCTAACCAGAATAGAAAGAGGAGTGGAGGCCCCGGTGCACAACTGAGCAAGAGGACAAGTACATTAGAGTGTCTAGTTTGAGAAACAGATGCCTGACAAGTCCTCAATTGGCAGCTTCATTAAATAGTACCCACAAAACACCAGTCTCAACGTCAACAGTGAAGAGGCGACTCCGGGATGCTGGCCTTGTAGGCAGAGTTGCAAAGAAAAAGCCATATCTCAGACTGGCCAATACAATACATAAGATTAAGATGGGCAAAATAATACATACACTGGACAGAGGAAGATTGGAAGGATTATAGACACACAAATCTAAGTTTGAGGTGTTCGGATCACAAAGAAGAACATTCGTGAGACGCAGAAGAAAATAAAAGACGATGGAGGAGTGCTTGATGCCATCTGTCAAGCATGGTGGAGGCAATGTGATGGTCTGGGAGTGCTTTGTTGATGGTAAAGTGGGAGATTTGAACAGGGTTAAAGGGATCTTGAGGAAGGAAGGCTATCAATCCATTTTGCAACGCCATCCCATAACCTGTGGATGGAGCTTAATTTGAGAAAATTTCCTCCTACAACAGGACAATGACCCGAAGCACAGCTCCAAACAATGCAATAACTATTTATAGAAGAAGCATTCAGCTGGTATTCTGTCTATAATGGAGTGGCCAGCACAGTCACCGGATCTGAACCCTTTTGAGCTGTTGTGGGAGCAGTTTGACTCTATGGTAGGTAAGAAGTGCCCATCAAGCCAATCCAACTTGTGGGAGGTGCTTCAGGAAGCATGTGGTGAAATCTCTTCAGATTACCTCAACAAATTGACAACTAGAATGGCAAAGGTCTGCAATTCAGTAATTGCTGCAAATGGAGGATTCTTTGACGAAAGCAAAGTTTGAAGGACACAATTATTATTCAATTAAAAATATGTATGTATAACCTTGTCAACGTCTTGACTATATTTCCTATTCATTTTGCAACTCATTTCATGTGTTTTCATGGAAAACAAGAACATTTCTAAGTGACCCCAAACTTTTGAACGGTATTGTACCTGGTAAAATAATGGTTAATAAACTACTTTAAGGGTTATTTTTATTTTTTATTATGTTTTATATCCCCCCCCCCAAAAAAAAGTATAATTGTTCATAGAGAAACAACAACATTGGATGTCGATATCAATGATTAAATCACATCAGAAGACAATTTTTTGGTGGTCTTGAAGAAAACTAAAACGTTCAGATTTTTTGTGTAATTCCCCTTTAACTGCGCTATAATTGCACATCTAGCGAGTGAGGAATGTGCTGGCTAATGTGCCATCTAGCGAGTGAGGAATGTGCTGGCTAATGTGCCATCTAGCGAGTGAGGAATGTGCTGTCTAATGTAACATCTAACGAGTGAGGAATGTGCTGTCTAATGTAACATCTAACGAGTGAGGAATGTGCTGTCTAATGTGCCATCTAGCGAGTGAGGAATGTGCTGTCTAATGTGCCATCTAGCGAGTGAGGAATGTGCTGTCTAATGTGCCATCTAGCGATGATTCTGTACTGCTGCTGCTCATTTTAGGGCAAAGTTGTCAAATAACAAATAATAGATACAATTGATATACTTACTCATGATACACTTCTGCCAGGTAAGCCTACTTTGTTAACATTTAATTCAGAAGGTTTTGGAGAAAGTATTTCTGTCAAAGACGATTATCAAATGAAATGGCTACTAGTGTTGGGAATTCCGAGTCTATTCTGTGAGTCTGATCAATTGGCTCCGTTCACCTAAAAGAGCTGTCCATTTGGCTCCGTTCACCTAAAAGAGCTGTCCATTTGGCTCCGTTCACCTAAAAGATCTGTCCATTTGGCTCCGTTCACCTAAAAGATCTGTCCATTTGGCTCCGTTCACCTAAAAGAGCTGTCCATTTGGCTCCGTTCACCTAAAAGAGCTGTCCATTTGGCTCCGTTCACCTAAAAGATCTGTCCATTTGGCTCCGTTCACCTAAAAGATCTGTCCATTTGGCTCCGTTCACCTAAAAGAGCTGTCCATTTGGCTCCGTTCACCTAAAAGATCTGTCCATTTGGCTCCGTTCACCTAAAAGATCTGTTCATTTGGCTCCGTTCACCTAAAAGAGCTGTTCATTTGGCTCCGTTCACCTAAAAGAGCTGTTCATTTGGCGCCGTTCACCTAAAAGAGCTGTTGATTTGGCGGCGTTCACCTAAAAGAGCTGTTCATTTGGCTCCGTTCACCTAAAAGAGCTGTTAATTTGGCTCCCAAACAGCTCTTCCTTCATTAATGCTTAGAAGTGGACCTAAAACCAAAACATATGTGTACTTCCCTAATTTAAAGCCTAACACTTTGCCTACCATTATGTCAGATCGTGAAATGTGAGTCCAAATACAATTTTACCTAACCAAATTATTAGATGGCCTGCAAAATAAAAGATTCTATAAAATGTAACACACTGAAAAAATTAGCTGGACCAGCAAGAGACTCTCTACTCCCTATATTGCTCCTGCACTGAGGAATTCTTGATCTTCAGAGAATGTTTTCAGAATGTATCTGCAGATAATCGATGTCTGGAGCTCAAAAAGCTGTAGTAAAATAATGTAAATCAGGGCGCCAAGTGAACGGCTCTTTCACATATGGACTCGCTTCCAGACAATTACCAAAAAGACTCGTTCAAAAAGAGCCGTTCATTGGCAATCAACACATCTCTACTGGGTGCACATGGAGTGATTTTTTTACTGTGCACAGTGAAAGACAAACAGAAAAGTAAGTGCATTCTGTATAATCCATAAAACAAAACCAAGATGCATGTTACTTATCACCAAAAAGTTGAAATTTAGTCAGGTATGCATTCAAATATATTCGTCAACTACACCTTGAATATGGAAGTTTTAGTGACAGAGCAGCATTCTCTTTCTTTTGGGCAAGTTGACATATTTTAAGAACTTTGATTGGTAGGTGCGCTCCTGCTATTAGTGGAAATAGAACTCTGTGTGTCATGCTGGTCAGCAGGTTGTGTTAGCAAAGTGGCTAAGCTAAGTGTGACATGTTTTCCTATGGGAAAAGCTACAAGCTACTATTCTTAAACCTTTTGGAACAACTAGAGCATTAACTCAGAGTTACTTCGTAAGTATGGACCCATCCTGATTGGCTAAAATAGGGTGCCATTTCAGATAGAGCCAAAGTTTCACAAAAATTCAATGCAGTGAATGTCAATGAACGGTTATCATTATGGATTATTTGACTAGCTAATGTCCAGACTAATTATTCAGTCACTGATTCTTCCCTCCTGAGACCTGCCAAGTAACAACCTCCTAAAATGCTATTTTTTTGCCACTCACTCCTTACCCCGCTACCAAAACACTACCTCAATTCAGATGTAGGATCTTAACTTGATCACCCTGTTGAAGGAGAACTTTCCAGGATAAAAATAAAAAAAAATCGCACTTTTAAAAGATCACAGAGACAACCAGCACCAGGACATTCATACACCCAGCTCTTTGGACCTTTCTTTCTCCGATATCCTCCTTTAATTTCAGGTCTACATTTTTCTCTTGTTTTTTGATTGGGATTCATTGTACTGCAATCATGTGTATACCGAGTGGCGCAGTGGTCTAAGGCACTGCATCTCAGTGCTAGAGGCGTCACTACAGATCCTGGTTTGATTCCAGGCTGTTTCACAACTGGTCGCGATTGGGAGTCCCATAGAGCAGCACACAATTGGCCCAGCATCGTCCGGGTTAGGGTTTGGCCAGGGTAGGGCGTCATTGTAAATAAGAATTAGTTCTTAACTGACTTGCCTAGTTAAATAAAGTTTTTATTTTGTGTGCTGTTAACTCATACCCAAATAATGTTGTTGAATCATGCTATACTTGTATTTGTGTCCAAAGCATAAATTAGAGAAATAAACACTTTAAAAACCCCACCTCAAACTTGTATCTCAAACAGACCGTTTCAAAAATAATTGCTATTTTCTCATTGGGTATGATGTCATATGCTGAGGAGGATGAGCTGACCAATTAGCAGTGTAGAGGAGGATCAGCTGGCCAATCAGAGGTCTACTTGCATCAATATTTTTAATTACTGGTATACGCCCACGCTGTTCTGTTATTTAAAAAAAATATGTTTAACCTTTATTTAACTAGGCATGTCAGTTAAGATCAAATTCTTATTTACAATGACAGCCTACCAAAAGGCAAAAGATCTCCTGCGGGGACAGGGGCTGGGATTTAAAAAAATGTATATCTAAATATACAACAAAACACACATCACAACAAGAGAGACAGACCTAAGACAACAACATTGGGGAACACCCAGACCATTTCAACATAGAAAAGCTACTTTTAACATACTTAATTAATGAAAAAAATTGGAAGGAACA
Organism: Oncorhynchus mykiss; assembly: GCF_013265735.2. Classification (NCBI taxonomy): domain Eukaryota; kingdom Metazoa; phylum Chordata; class Actinopteri; order Salmoniformes; family Salmonidae; genus Oncorhynchus; species Oncorhynchus mykiss. Next base: position 90,540,951 of record NC_048576.1, on the reverse strand, counting down.
CTATTTTATTCATATTGTAATATTTCAAAGAAATCTGGAAACTCTGGAGAGTTACTTTAAACCAAACTCTCTCCCTCTCTCTCCCTCTCTCTCTCTCTCTCTCTCTCTTTCTCTCTCCCTCTCTCTCTCTCTCTCTCTCTCTCCCTCTCTCTCTCTCTCTCTTTCTCTCTCCCTCTCTCTCGCTCTCTCCCTCTCTCTCTCTCTCGCTCTCTCGCTCTCTCTCTCTCTTTCTCTCTCCCTCTCTCTCTCTCTCTCCCTCTCTCTCGCTCTCTCTTTCTCTCTCCCTCTCTCTCTCTCTCTCTCTCCTGCTCTCTCTCTCTCCTGCTCTCGCTCTCTCTCTCTCGCTCTTCCCCCAATTCAAAGGGCTTTATTGTCATGGGAAACATGTTTACATGGCAAAGCAAGATAAATAAATAATAAACTAAAGTGAAATATACACTGTGGTCTAGTCTCCTCTCTCTCGGTCTCTCTCTCTTGGCAAACCACTCTGAAAATAAGTGTCCATTTTTGGGGGATATGGAATAAAGTGGGTATGAATTGTGTATTGTAAAAACAGGACTGTTATGAAATAATTAAATTAAATGCAATTCCTCACCAAAGCAAATGCTGAAGTTAAAAGATATGGTGCACTTCAAAAGAAGCCAAATCTGAGTTTGACCATCACATCACATTACATCTAGAATCAGCTTCCTATTTCACAACAAAGCATCCTTCACTCATGCTGCCAAACATACCCTCGTAAAACTGACTATTCTGCCGATCCTCAACTTCGGCGGTGTCATTTACAAAATATCTTCCAATACTCTACTCAGCAAACTGGATGTAGTCTATCACATGCTATCTATGCCATCCATTTTGTCACCAAAGCCCCATATACTACCCACCACTTCGACCTGTATGCTCTCGTTGGCTGGCCCTCACTACATATTTGTCGCCAAACCCACTGGCTCCAGGTCATCTTTAAGTCTTTGCTAGGTAAAGCCCCACCTTATCTCAGCTCACTGGTCACCATAGCAACACCCAACCATAGCATGCGCTCCAGCAGGTATAATTCACTGGTCACCCCCAAAGCCAACACTTCATTCATTTCATTTCCTTCCATTTCTCTGCTGCCAATGACTGGAAAGAACTTCAAAAATCTCTGAAGCTGGAGTTTTATATCTCCCTCTCTAACTTTAAGCATCAGCTGTCAGAGCAGCTTACCGATCACTGTACCTGTACACAGCCAATCTGTAAATAGCACAACCGACTACCTCATCCCCATATTATTACTTACCTTCTTGCTCTTTTGCACCCCAGTATCTCTACAGTATTATTTCTCCTCTATTGCTTATTTATTGCCTACCTACCTACTCTTCTACATTTGCACATACTGTACATAGATGATTCTATTGTGTTATTCACTGTACGTTTGTTTATGTGTAACTCTGTGTTGTTGTTTTTGTCGCACTGCTTTGCTTTATCTTGGCCAGGTCGCAGTTGTAAATGAGAACTTGTTCTCAACTGGCCTACCTGGTTAAATAAAGTTGACATAAAATAAAATAAATAAAATCCACAGTGTGCGTCAAGCATAGAGGACACGGAAGGGCAAAGACTAATCATCATCCATTAGAGACATTTCTGCATCTGAAAAGGTCCCTGTAATGAATAGATGTCAGAAGTGAGATTGTTTGTCCCAAACATTCAAGATTTTTCACGCAGCACTTTTAACACCCCTAGAGCCATTTTGTTTATGAAGAAAATACAGCTGAAATGTCAGCTGTAAAAGTCAATGTCTTTGACTTTTGTAATTTCAATTGAATTGTAATAATTGTATTTTTAAAGGTGTATAAAGCAACAGGTTTTCAGATCGTAAGTTTCACCCCAACTTACAGTACACAATTGTGGATCCACGATGGCTTGCCTGAAGAAGGCTATTTGTTGACTCGTAGTGACAGACTATCAGGGACTGACCTTTAAGTCCTATCATGGTGTAGTCCTGTAAAGACCAGCTATTACACTGTGCTCATAGTGGCATTTGAGTTATAAAGTGCCTGACACATGACATTACATCAAAGTGCTCAATCAGGATCTAACATCAATTGAACCAATTGTATTCTCTTATCCCATTTATGAGTTTCTCTGTTAGGAGTTCAAAGGGTGTTGAAATTTGGATGGAGTCAGAGCAGCCCTCCTATCAACCAGGCATGGATAGCCAGGCATGAAATGGACGTTTATACAGTTTGAGTAATGGCTGGAATGAGGGCTGAAGTTTAAACACTCACTTTGTGACTCTTTCTATGAGAGTGTGTAAGATATTTCTCCCCCAGGTTAATGCAATAGATACAAAAGAAGATAACAGAAATGAAACAGTGAAGATAATCTTTGGATTAGCTGATTTGGAGTAGGCCTAAAGCCTTTATCTGACATACGTCTTCTTCATAATACTGTGGAAAGGAAAGGACTAATAGCTCATAACTGGCAAACACTTTCCCCTCAATACTGTAAAAAGAAAAGACCTATAGCTGACATGCATCTTCTTCATAATACTGTGGAAATAGTTCTTCCAGGGTGGCGTAGGAGTCAGACATCTTTATCTTTGTCCTGTTGTGTCCCTTGTATATATCTTTTTACATCTTTTTCTTCGCATATCTTTTTCAAATGTTTTCCTAAACCTCAACTTCTAAATACTCTCCTGCATCCCGCCTCACCCAATGTGATGTGGATCTGCTTTTTTCTAAAGTATTTCTATTTACTTTGGATCTGGAATCCCTCAACTGAAGCTAGCCAGCAAACTACCTACCAGCTATCAGTCAGAAAATCATTGCTAGCGGTCATCAGCTAACCTTTAGCTCGGAAAGCTCTCGCCAATTCGAGCAACGTGACTCAAACCAGAGCATAACGGACCTATTTCTCTCCATATCCCCAGATTCCTACCACAAACTCTGAACATTTGCTAACCGCAATCCCGGGTGAGCACTCCTGTTTAGCGTTTCCATCCCGGAGCAAGCACCAATTAGCCTGAAGCTAGCCCGGACAAGGCTCCCGTGCAAGTTAGCCTTTGGGGGATGTCGCGATGGGTGTAAGTCTGTTTTTGCCTCTACACTCTACTCAACAAACTGGATGCAGTCTATCACAGTGTCATCCGTTTTGTCACCAAAGCCCCATACACTACCCACCATTGCGACCTGTACTCTCTCGTTGGTTGGCCCTCGCTTCATACTCGTCGCCAAACCCACTGGCTACAGGTTATCTACAAGTCTCTGCTGGGTAAAGCCCTCCTTATCTCAGCTCACTGGTCACCATAGCAGCACCCACTCGTAGCACGTGCTCCAGCAGGTATATCTCATTGGTCACCCCCAAAGCCAATTCCTCCTTTGGTTGACTTTCCTTCCAGTTCTCTGCTGCCTATGACTGGAACGAACTGCAAAAATCTCTGATGCCAGAGACTCATATCTGCCTCACTAGCTTTAAGCACCAGCTGTCAGAGCAGCTCACAGATCACTGCACCTGTACATAGCTCATCTGTAAACAGCCCATCTATCCAACTACCTCATCCCCATACTGTATTTATTTATCTTGCTCCTTTGCACCCCAGTATCTCTACTTGCACATTCTTCTTCTGCACATCTACCATTCCAGTGTTTAATTGCTAAATTGTAATTACTTCGCCACAATGGCCCATTTATTGCCTTAACTCCCTTATCTTACCTCATTTGCACTCACTGTATATAGACTTTGTTTTCTTTTGTTCTACTGTATTATTGACTATGTTTTGTTTATTCCATGTGTAACTCTGTGTTGTTGTATGTGTTGAATTGCTATGCTTTATCTTGGCCAGGTCGCAGTTGCAAATGAGAACTTGTTCTCAACTATCCTGCCTACACAGTACAATCCGATTACAAGATCACTCAACAACAACCTCATATTCCCAGGTGCTATTTCCCTGTTCCCTCGTCTCTCACTTCTCACACTGACTGAGAATATAAACCCCGTTGCCTCGTCTCTCACATCTCATGCCACCTGAGAATATAAACCCTGTTGCCTCGTCTCTCACATCTCATGCCACCTGAGAATATAAACCCCGTTGCCTCGTCTCTCACATCTCATGCCACCTGAGAATATAAACCCTGTTCCCTCATCTCTCACATCTCATGCCACCTGAGGATATCAACCCTGTTCCCTCATCTCTCACATCTCACACTGCCTGAGAAAATCAGCCCTGTTCCCTCATCTCTCGCCCATCTCACGCCACCTGAGATTATCAAAACATTGTCACTAGTTGCCATGGTAGTAGCAGGCTGAAGGGTTTTGAAATGACTATTTAATGGTTGTACAGTCTTAGAAAAAAGTAACTCTCTGTGGAAAGGGTTCTACATGGAACCCAAAAGGTTTCTTTCTACCTGGAACCAAAAGGATTCTACTTGGAATCCAAAACGGTTCTTCAAAGGGTTCTCCTATGGGGACAGCGGAATAACTCTTTTAGGTTCTAGATAGCACTTTTCTCTAAGAATGTACTATCGTGTCTCACTTTGACATGAATGTTGATACAGTATTCATACATGATTTTTGCAGATTTTCAGTATTTTCGCATGCTGAGTATGCTTGGTTTTGAAGCTCTTTGAATCTGCTGGGCTAGGGAGAAAGTGAGAGAGAGATGGCATAATGGGGAGAGGTTTGAGGCTCTGTGATTAATGAGCCTTGTAATTAAATCAAAGCCATCGCCTAACACTTCACAGCCAGCGCCTCTTTTCTGCAAACACCCCCATTTGGGCTCTAAACCCAGCCTGTTTGCTGATTGGCTGATCAACAACCCCCTCCCTGTATTGATTGGTTTCAGATGTGGTTGTTGGTGTTCTAAAAACTATCAGCACAAATGTTTAGCGCAGATGTTTCATTTTCAATTCAGCCAATTTATTTGGGATATTCTGAGGAAGATTGACATACGTGAGAAATAAAGTTCCATTGAGACCACAGGAGGTTGGTGGCACCTTAATTGGGGAGGACAGGCTCATAGTAATGGATGGAGTGGAATGGGTGGAATGGTATCAAGTACATCAAACACATGTTTTCCATGCATTTGATGCCATCCCATTTGCTCCTGAGGGAGAAATGTTAACGTTTATTTAACTAGGCAAGTCAGTTAAGAACAAACTCTTATTTACAATGATGTACTGATGAGACTGATCTGTCCAAAGAGACAGAGGAGCTACACCGGGGCAAAAATTACTCATACAGTGTAGAACGCCAATCATTTGGGAAATCTTGAATCCATTGAAACTGATCCGTTCACCACGATACCCAACATCTTCCACTCAATATCTCTCTCTCTCACCATGCCAGGTAAACAGGGTTAGCTTTTCAGCAGCGAATTCCTCCACTCAATACCATTTACTGTAGTCTGTTGCGTGCCTAACACTGGGTGGTCAACACTTACTGCAAAGGCCTATACCCCCCCTCCCTGCCAGCAGATTGTCTAATTGGCCGTACACTAATAAGACATAACAAAGGGCCGACTCGTGGCAGTGTGCCACCTAGACACCATCTATTATAATGGGGGTGGCCATCAAATCCTAGTCGAGCTAACGCTAGGATACTAATGCTAGGATGCTAACGCTAGGATACTAATGCTAGGATGCTAACGCTAGGATACTAATGCTAGGATGCTAACGCTAGGATACTAATGCTAGGATACTAACGCTAGGATACTAATGCTAGGATGCTAACGCTAGGATACTAATGCTAGGATGCTAACGCTAGGATACTAATGCTAGGATACTAACGCTAGGATACTAATGCTAGGATGCTAACGCTAGGATACTAATGCTAGGATACTAATGCTAGGATGCTAACAGAAGGGGGAATAATACAATTAAATCAAAAAATCAAATCAATAAAATATATTTGTCACATTCACCAAATACCAAAACAAGTGTAGACCTTACCGTGCTTGCTTACAAGCCCTTAATCAACAGTGCAGTTTAAGAAGAGTTAAGAAAACATTTACCAAATAAACTAATGTAAAAAAGAAGAAAACGTAGCACAGTAACATAACAATAACGAGGATATATACAGTGGGTACCGGTACCGAGTCAGTGTGCGGGGGTACAGGTTAGAGGTAATTTGTGTATGTAGGTGGGGGTGAAGTGACTATGCATAGATAATAAACAGCGAGTAGCAGCAGTGTAAAAAACAAATGGAGGGGGGGTCAATGTAAATAGTCCAGGGGTCATTTGATTAATTGTTCAGCAGTCAATAGGTTAGAGACTGGTGCTAAAGATACAGTATCATGTAAATGTACTGTATGTTGTTTATGTGGGGCGGCAGGGTAGCCTAGCGGTTAGAGCATTGGACTAGTAACCGAAAGGTTGCAAGTTCAAATCCCCGAGCTGACAAGGTACAAATCTGTCGTTCTGCCCCTGAACAGGCAGTTAACCCACTGTTCCTAGGCCGTCATTGAAAATAAGAATGTGTTCTTAACTGACTTGCCTAGTAAAATAAAGGTAAAAAAAAAAAAAAAAAAAAAAAAAAAAAAAAAAAAAAAATGTGCTACCGCTAGGGCACTAACACTAGGCTTGGATGCTAAAGGTACAGTATCATGTAAATGTACTGTATGTTGTTTATGCGCTACCGCTAGGGCACTAACACTGGGCTTGGATGCTAAAGATACAGTATCATGTAAATGTACTGTATGTTGTTTATGTGCTACCGCTAGGGCACTAACACCAGGCTTGGATGCTAAAGGTACAGTATCATGTAAATGTACTGTATGTTGTTTATGCGCTACCGCTAGGGCACTAACACCAGGCTTGGATGCTAAAGATACAGTATCATGTAAATGTACTGTATGTTGTTTATGTGCTACCGCTAGGGCACTAACACCAGGCTTGGATGCTAAAGGTACAGTATCATGTAAATGTACTGTATGTTGTTTATGTGCTACCGCTAGGGCACTAACACTAGGCTTGGATGCTAAAGATACAGTATCATGTAAATGTACTGTATGTTGTTTATGTGCTACCGCTAGGGCACTAACACTAGGCTTGGATGCTAAAGGGACAGTATCATGTAAATTTACTGTATGTTGTTTATGTGCTACCGCTAGGGTACTAACACCAGGCTTGGATGCTAAAGATACAGTATCATGTAAATGTACTATATGTTGTTTAAGCGCTACCGCTAGGGCACTAACACCAGGCTTGGATGCTAAAGATACAGTATCATGTAAATGTACTGTATGTTGTTTATGTGCTACCGCTAGGGCACTAACACTAGGCTTGGATGCTAAAGGTACAGTATCATGTAAATGTACTGTATGTTGTTTATGTGCTACCGCTAGGGCACTAACACTAGGCTTGGATGCTAAAGGTACAGTATCATGTAAATGTACTGTATGTTGTTTATGTGCTACCGCTAGGGCACTAACACCAGGCTTGGATGCTAAAGGTACAGTATCATGTAAATGTACTGTATGTTGTTTAAGCGCTACCGCTAGGGCACTAACACCAGGCTTGGATGCTAAAGGTACAGTATCATGTAAATGTACTGTATGTTGTTTATGTGCTACCGCTAGGGCACTAACACTGGGCTTGGATGCTAGCTTCACACAGCCTGGTGCAAAAGACATCGCAAAAGATATCACATATATCACATGTTGTTTATAGAATGCAGCTGGACGGAAAATAGTATGTTCTCTCACTCTTACCTACCTCTCCCCTCTTTCTCTTCCCCATCTCCCTGTCTCTTCATTCCTTTCCCCCATATCTCCGTTCCTCTCATCTCCATAGCACTTTACTCTGATACACTAGGTCAGGCTCAGAGTTTAGTATCGTCTCTATGGTCCCCATTGGGCTGCAGCTGTGAATGCTGCATGAAAGCAGAACTGTACAGACTACAGCACTCTAGTACCACAGAGACTTCTTCAAAGCAATGCACATGAGGCACATATATTAACATTTGGTTCAGTAAACACTATTTAGCATACCACATCAGTTGCTTCTAAATGTCCAAATCTGCAACTCTCATTTTCTTTAAAACACTTTGGCTAATGAATATAGCCCTATTTCTTTCAAACATCATCTAGAAGAACCTAGGTGCATCTTAATATTCTAGAATAGCTACCTCTCCTCTCATTCATCTGTACTGATCTGAAATAATGGGGGCAGGGCATGTCAAAAAAAGAAGTTGACTTAAATGTCTTACATTCATAGCTAATTATCTGATGCTCCTGTAGCCAAATATCAACATGTATTGTTTTTAAACACAGGCCTTTATTTTCTGCAAAATCACACTCATCCCACTGTAAGTGAGCTCATAGCCAACGGCTCAAAGAGAGGTAGGCTATCGGCTGATCATAGTGAATCTAAAGGATGGAAATCAGATAGTTAGCTATCTCTGCTGTTCAAAAATATAACTAGTCTTTAACTGTGATTGGAGTTTATTCCGCTGTTGACATCTTCTCTTATGCCTCCTAACAAACAGTAGAATTGAAGCCTTCCCTGTCCCTGACAATGAGATGACACATGTAACTCAAAAGGGAGCCACTTCTACAATTCCGTTCTATGTCGGTAGCTTCTGCCTGCAGGCGGAGTGCCTCGCATGCTCTCGTGTGGTGGCAGAGAAGAGGGGAGTGGGAATTTTCCAAGTTAGACTAATTAGAATTGAGCTAGTTTGATGGCAGACTCATTTCAGTAAGAAGAGAGAGAGAGAATAGACTTAAAGGGAAATAAAAATGTAATATTAAAAAAACACCACCAATCTGAAAGGGCACTTTTCTCATAGGAGGGCGGAAGGGCAGGTGCTGGGCACCCGTAGAACTCTCTCTGTGCCTGAGGAAGACAATATCAGGGCTGACAGGGGATTTACCCCCTTTTCCTTCAAGTCACAGTACAAAAAGGGAGAAGAGATGAGCAGAGGAAGACATTTTAGACTACTGAGATGCAGTCAGTCAGTGTGTACCAGTGAGAGAGCCTCTGTTCCTATTGAGATGAGGTCAGTCAGTGTGTACCTGTGAGAGAGCCACTGTTCCTACAGAGATGCAGTCAGTCAGTGTGTACCTGTGAGAGAGCCACTGTTCCTACAGAGATGCAGTCAGTCAGTGTGTACCTGTGAGACAGAATCTGTGCCTGGATAGATAGGACACAACAAAATGATTTTTTTTATTTTTATTGGACGAGTCCAGGTCGTCCCCTCCCTGTTTCAGTCCATTTTCTTCCGTTTGGTGCATAATGAACATGACCCAGTACTGGAAGGCCCTTAGTGTGAGTGTAGGGTGTGTTATACAATACCTGGAAGAGACTCAAATAGTTCAATACCACACTGGGCGTGGACCTCAACCTTTCATATGCTGAGTGGAGTGTGTCATTAGGAACATCAAACCATACCGCATTTATTAAGCAGCTCCATGGGAGATGAGACAATGCTGACCAGTGTGTCTGTGTGTATTAGTGTGTGTGTGTTAGGGGTTTTTCCATATATTCTATTTAGAACAGCACTACTTCATACTGAACACAATGCTCGCGACAAACCAGCACACTCCTCTCACCTCTTTTCCACTCTCCCCTTCTTTAGAGCAGTTTGTATATTTCTGTATATGCAAGCACTTTCTTCTCATTTTTGGTTCAACAGGGCTCCCAGAAACCACCCTGTTAAGTGGATACTCTATGGCTACAAGCAACAGTGGAAGATAAACTTTTTAGACACTGAGATTAGTTCCACTTCCTCCTCACCCACAGAGCCTTTTATTGAAGCCCTGAGGAAGCGTTATTACTACCCCGACTCATGTCTCTCTCATCCCCCTTGTTTATGAGAAAGAAGGGAAAGAACAGCAGAATAACATCATATTCACTATTACACACACACACACACACACACACACACACACACACACACACACACAGAGGAACCATTATCACTCATACTCTCGTCCATCTTATGTCCGTCTTTTGTAAGAAGGAAGGGAACAGCAGAAAAACGACATATTCCCACTCAGACACTCCTCATCTTGTGATCCAGTGAATACAAAGAGCTCTGCTGTAGGGCCAGATGGCAAAAGTGAAATCAATCAGATCAACATGGTCAGAGAGAGACAGAGGCACCCTATTCCCTGTAGGCCCTGGTCAAAAGGAGTGCACTAAATAGGGAATAAAGTGCCATTTGGGATGCAAAGAGAGTCAGCTTGTTGCCAAGTCATTCAGCAGATGATGCCCTTGTCCTGGCTGACTTACAACCCCACTGAATATCAATCACAACAGGAAACACTATCTCCAAATGTGAAACAGACAGACAATTGGATTTCATTTCAGCTATAAGCTATTTATTTTAAAAGGCAATAAGACAATTCTCCAAGTGATTCAAGTGATTCTGGGCACAGACGTCAATTTTCACATTTCAAAACCACGTTGGTTCAATAAGTGGCAAGAAAAAGTATGTGAACCCTTTGGAATTACCTGGATTTCTGCATACATTAGTCAGAAAATGGGAACTGATCTTCATCTTAGTCACAACAATAGACGAGCACTCTCTACTTAAACTAATAACAAAAAAAATATTGTATTTTTCTTGTCTGTATTGAATACATCGTTTAAACATTCAAGGTGTAGGTTGGGAAAAGTATGTGAACCCCTAGGCTAATGACTTTTCCAAAAGCTAATTGGAGTCAGGAGTCAGCTAACCTGGAGTCCAATCAATGAGACGAGATTGGAGATGTTGGTTAGAGCTGCCCTGCCCTATAAAAAAACAGTAACAAAATGTGAGTTTGCTATTCACAAGAAGCCTTGCCTGAAGTGAACCATGCCTCGAACAAAAGAGATCTCAGAAGACCTAAGATTAAGAATGGTTGACTTGCATTAAGCTGGAAAGGGTTACAAAGGTATCTCTAAAAGCCTTGAAGTGCATTAGTCCACGGTAAGACAAATTGTCTATAAATGGAAAAAGTTCAGCACTGTTGCCACTCTCCCTAGGAGTGGCCATCCTGCAAGATGACTGCAAGAGTACAGCGCAGAATGCTCAATGAGGTTAAGAAGAATCCTTGAGTGTCAGCTAAAGACTAGAAAGAAATCTCTGGAACATGCTAACGTCTCTGTTGACAAGTCTACGATACATTAAACACTAAACACTGCTGTCCAATAAAAACATTGTTGCACATCTGAAGTTTGCAAAAGAGCACCTGGATGTTCCACAGCACTTCTGGCAAAATATTCTGTGGACAGATTAAACTAAATTGAGTTGTTTGGAAGGAACTCGCGACTCTATGTGTGGAGGGAAAAAAGGCACAGCACACCAACATCAAAACCTCATCCCAACTGTAAAGTTTAAGTATGCTCTCTTTCTTTCTTTCTTTCTTTCTCTCGGAGGACCTGAGCCCTAGGACCATGCCTCAGGACTACCTGGCATGATGGCTCCTTGATGTCCCCAGTCCACCTGGCCGTGCTGCTGCTCCAGTTTCAACTGTTCTGCCTGCGGCTATGGAATCCTGACCTGTTCAACTCTTTAGAGACAGCAGGAGCGGTAGAGATACTGATCAGCTATGAAAAGCCAACTGACATTTACTCCTGAGGTGCTGACTTGCTGCACCCTCGACAACTACTGTGATTATTATTATTTGACCATGCTGGTCATTTATGAACATTTGAACATCTTGGCCATGTTCTGTTATAATCTCCACCCGGCACAGCCAGAAGAGGACTGGCCACCCCTCATAGCCTGGTTCCTGTCTAGGTTTCTTCCTAGGTTTTGGCCTTTCTAGGGAGTTTTTCCTAGCCACCGTGCTTCTACACCTGCATTTCTTGCTGTTTGGGGTTTTAGGCTGGGTTTCTGTACAGCACTTAGAGATATCAGCTGATGTACGAAAATTAGATTTGATTTGATTTAAAGTATGGTGGAGGGAGCATCATGGTTCGGGGCTGCTTTGCTGCCTCAGGGCCTGGACAGCTGCTATCATCGATGGAAAAATTAATTCCCAAGTTTATCAAGACATTTTACAGGAGAATTTAAGGCTATCTGTCTGCCAATTGAAGCTCAACAGAAGTTGGGTGATGCAACAGGAAAACAACCCAAAACACAGAAGTAAATCAACAACAGAATGGCTTCAACAGAAGAAAATACATCTTCTAGTGGCCCAGTCAGAGTCCTGACCTCAACCCGATTTCAGATGCTGTGGCATGACCTCGAGAGCGGTTTTCACCAGACATGTTAAGAATATTGTTGAACTGAAACAGTTTTGTAAAGATGAATGGTCCAAAATTCCTCCTGACTGTTTTTCAGGTCTAATCCGCAACTACAGAAAACATTTGTTTGAGTGTATTGCTGCCAAAGGAGGGTAAATGCAAGGGCTCACATACTTTTTCCACCCTACACTGTGAATGTGTACATGGTGTGTTCACTAAAGACATAAAAACGTATAATTGTTTGTGTGTTATTAGTTTAAGCAGACTGTGTTTGTCTGTTGTTGTGACTAAGATGACGATCAGATCAAATTGCATGACCAATGTATGCAGAAATCCAGGTAATTCCAAAGGGTTCACATACTTTTTCTTGCCACTGTAACTTTATTTAAATTATGTGAAAACAACATGGATTCAACTAATGTGTGTCAATTAAATGGAAGAAAGTATGGTGGGGATTTCAAGGAAAACAGCAATTTAGAAGTCTGTGGTTATCTAATGTGAATGGTGAGAGGAGAAGAGGCAGGATTCGGTTTGACACACACAGCCATGGCTTTTATCTGCAGTGTCACAGATACAACCCCCCCGGAATGTCCGCTGACTGGCTTACACTCTGTAGGATGGCAAGGATCATGTCCAAAGAGTTCCAGCAGCACGAATGACGTAAGTCAGAACGCTACAGCAAGTCAGAACGCTACAGACAGCTATATTGATCCTCTAATACAGAACTAGTAAAGGCCTTTTGTGAGAGGAAAAAATTATCATAATATATATATATATATATATATCCGATTTTTCAGGGGTCCCGCAGCACCCGCAGCAACCCTACTTCCCGCGGCTATGTGAATAGGGTGCTATTTGGGACTCACTTTGACTCTTCCCCCTGGTCACAAAACATTAGAGGAAAGGACATGGTAGTTTGATCTGTTACACAATAATTATTGTTCCACACAGTTTCATACCAGGGTTCAAATACTATTACAAATATTTTTAACACTTACCTTTTTGGGGCTTTTTTTCTGCCTTCCAAGAGTTTTGAATTTTGGGGGACTTGTGTCAGGCAAGCTTAATCAAGCCCTAGAGTATTTTAAATGATTTCGAATAGTATTTGAACCCAGGTCAACAACTAACTATGCTCATGGGAGTGCAACAGGTCAGCATGACGGAACAGAACAGTGTTTGCCGATCTTTTTATGCCAAAGATGACGGTTGTCTGTCAGCTGCATGTTGTTTTGACTTTCTTTGCGATTGGAAGCTGTCGATGAACCGAAGGGTAAACGCAACTGTGTGAAGAACTTGGCTCTCGTCCACTCAAAGCTATGTGTGACGCTGGCTGGTGTGGTGTCTAATGTCCCCTCCTCTACCCCACTGGTTGGCTACTTTCACAATCCAGTTCGAATGAACAGTATGTTTGTCATAGGCTGCACAGCAAAAATACAAGAGGTATCTGGCATAATTTAGCTCTAATAATTATGCTAACATAACGACTATTATTTTCAATACATTTGGTCAATATATTACTTGATGATATATACGCCTATAATCAATAAATCATGACATTTCCAATAATTATGTTTAATCTCACAACTCAAATGAAGACCGGAGGTAAACAAGGCTTCAGCTCACTAACCACCTTCATCTTTTCGTAGTGTGCTGGCTCAGTCCTAACGTAATAGCCTGGTGACAACGAGGTTACTGCATGCTTTTATTTTATTAAATGGGAGGAAACGGAGAAGGAACGGGGAAATAATGGACCAGTAACTCCATCTGTGTTTCGGGCTGGAGAACAGTAGCAAGCAGCAGCAACAGCCCTGTACGAGGTGTCTACCCGGTGTCTGTCATTACAAGCTGTGAGTAGCTAATACAAGCTGCGCGCGCTCCGCATCTCCACTCTATCCGGCCCTTTTCACTCAAGGCATTCTCTGTGCGCACCTTACCATGTAGCCAGACGCACAGAGTCGTGACACATACATTTATTCATTTTCTTGCGTAGACAAATTTTCAATGATCTCGATCTTTTTTATAACTTATTTCAGCATGATGGCAAATTATCAAAGGTTGTTTATTTTGGAAGGTGAATTCAAATGGCAGAGCTCGTTTCGGCTGAACGTATTGGAGAGGTGTTTGAGAATGTTTCATGGTGGGAAATGAAGACCCATTGAACTCAGATAAACGGAATAAAGTTTTACGTTGGATTATATTTAATCGATTTTAAAGGTAAGGAAAATATAGAAATGTGTCATTATCTAAAAGCAATGTTATATCGGGTCTTACAATTTTCCAACTGACATTTTCTGTCAATTTAGGTGTATGAAAAAATTATCTAGTCTATAATTCTTATTCAGTCATCATGTTAAAGAAACACAAGGGAAATCATGTGTGTTGATGTTATTGAAATGTTGATTAAATATTTAAGCTTCAAATCCTACTATCGCTTTACTCTACTTAGTTTTTAAAATGTATTGTCACATTCATAGACTGTGATTTATGACACTATTTTATCAGATAACTGTCATTGGATTAACTCTTTCATGATGCGCGTATTTCAATTTTGATGGTTCCAATCCCTGACCACTCTCTGTGATCACATCGGAAACGTGGATTTGAATGTTCTGATCATCGGCTCAACAGGGTCTGTTGCTGCGAGAACAAACAGATGAGTAGCTCCTTATCGTCTACTCCAGATTTCCCACACAGCCCTTTAAATCACTGCGCTAAACGTTGGTGACAGAGTCAGTGTGCCTGAAAAGACAGAGCGGAGTAAGCTGGCAGAACAAGATGGCAATCTATCAGGTGCATGGTGCCAGTGCTCTACAGTGCGTTGAGTTAGAATGCGACATAAGGGGCGGCAGGTAGCCTAGTGGTTAGAGGTTTGGGCCAGTAACTGAAAGGTTGCTAGATCAAATCCCCTGAGCTGACAAGGTAAAGATCTGTCATTCTGCCCATAAACAAGGCAGTTTACCCACTGTTCCTAGGCCGTCATTGTAAATAAGAATTTGTCAAATTAATTTGCCAAATTTGCCAAATTAAATAAAGGTAATATTACATGTATAATAATAATAAGAAGAATAACATGTAAGGATCCAGTGCTTCAAAAGACAGAGCAGAGTAAACTGTCAGAACAAGGTAGAAATCTGTCAGGTAGTGCCTGAACAGCACTCATGTGGTCCATTCTAAACCAAAGCAATGTAAAGCGTTGACCCAGCCAGTGAAGAGAAAGTGGTGTAAACTGGCAGAGAATCTATCAGGTGCCTGAACAGAGATCTATTATATTATATTCTAAACCAAAGCAATATAAAGCATTGAGCCTGAAGAGATACAGGAGTAATGTTTCGGAACAAGATTTCAATCTATCAAGTGCAGGTTCAGCCCACACATTCTATTTTATTATATTCTAAATCAATACACTGTAAAGCATTAAGACAGCCTTGGTTTATGCGAGCTGACCCAGAATGCCTTGGAGCAAGAGCCTATCTCCTGCTTCTGTAGCATGAGGCAGCTTGAGTAACCTCATGGACAGGACGCTAGTCTATGGCTGGGCCTTACCCAAAATCTCATACCTCCTTATCTCCTTAATGCTGAGTGCCAAGCAGAGACGTATCAGGTCACAGTTTTACAGTCCTTGGCAGTGTGTGAATTACAGGGGGGGGGGGGGGGGGGGTATGGGCTCTGCCCCCTGAATGAGACATGAGCTCCCCTGAATGCAACAAGGGTCCAACTTTGGGGGGGACGACTCTAATTTATGGGTCCAGTCCACTAGCGAACTATCAACATTGTTTTGATTGGGCCCTTCAGTTTTCCACACCAATGAGCTCGGGACCGACAGACAGCTGTATTTGCATCCCGTATTTCAGCCTCTTTTTCTATCAGGTGCCAATCAGCCCACATGCTGTCTATTCTATTGAGGCAGTGCCTGAGAAGACAGAGGGAAGTAATCTGGCAGAACAATGAACCAGGTTTCTAAACAACCCACAGGAGCTCTTCTAGTCTATTCTTCTCTATATTCTATTCTATTTCATTTTATTCTATTTCATTATATATTTCAATTCTACCACTAGGCTTAGATCCATTTTGAATCTCACCATACCTTCTCTGCTATGCAATCTGGTTTCAGAGCTGGTCATGGGTGCATGGGTGCACCTCAGCCACGCTCAAGGTCCTAAACGATATCTTAACCGCCATCGATAAGAAACATTACTGTGCAGCCGTATTCATTGATCTGGCCAAGGCTTTCGACTCTGTCAATCACCACATCCTCATCGGCAGACTCAACAGCCTTGGTTTCTCAAATGATTGCCTCGCCTGGTTCACCAACTACTTCTCTGATAGAGTTCAGTGTGTCAAATCTGAGGGTCTGTTGTCCGGACCTCTGGCAGTCTCTATGGGGGTGCCACAGGGTTCAATTCTTGGACCGACTCTCTTCTCTGTATACATCAATGAGGTCGCTCTTGCTGCTGGTGAGTCTCTGATCCACCTCTACGCAGACGACACCATTCTGTATACTTCCGGCCCTTCTTTGGACACTGTGTTAACAACCCTCCAGGCAAGCTTCAATGCCATACAACTCTCCTTCCGTGGCCTCCAACTGCTCTTAAATACAAGTAAAACTAAATGCATGCTCTTCAACCGATCACTACCTGCACCTACCCGCCTGTCCAACATCACTACTCTGGACGGCTCTGACTTAGAATACGTGGACAACTACAAATACTTAGGTGTCTGGTTAGACTGTAAACTCTCCTTCCAGACCCATATCAAACATCTCCAATCCAAAGTTAAATCTAGAATTGGCTTCCTATTTCGCAACAAAGCATCCTTCACTCATGCTGCCAAACATACCCTTGTAAAACTGACCATCCTACCAATCCTCGACTTTGGCGATGTAATTTACAAAATAGCCTCCAATACCCTACTCAACAAACTGGATGCAGTCTATCACAGTGCAATCCGTTTTGTCACCAAAGCCCCATACACTACCCACCATTGCGACCTGTACGCTCTCGTTGGCTGGCCCTCGCTTCATACTCGTCGCCAAACCCACTGGCTCCATGTCATCTACAAGACCCTGCTAGGTAAAGTCCCCCCTTATCTCAGCTCGCTGGTCACCATAGCATCTCCCACCTGTAGCACACGCTCCAGCAGGTATATCTCTCTAGTCACCCCCAAAACCAATTCTTTCTTTGGCCGCCTCTCTTTCCAGTTCTCTGCTGCCAATGACTGGAACGAACTACAAAAATCTCTGAAACTGGAAACACTTATCTCCCTCACTAGCTTTAAGCACCAACTGTCAGAGCAGCTCACAGATTACTGCACCTGTACATAGCCCACATATAATTTAGCCCTATCAACTACCTCTTTCCCAACTGTATTTAATTAATTTATTTATTTTGCTCCTTTGCACCCCATTATTTTTATTTCTACTTTGCACATTCTTCCATTGCAAAACTACCATTCCAGTGTTTTACTTTCTATATTGTATTTACCTTGCCACCAAGGCCTTTTTTTTTTTGCCTTTACCTCCCTTCTCACCTCATTTGCTCACATTGTATATAGACTTGTTTATACTTTATTATTGACTGTATGTTTGTTTTACTCCATGTGTAACTCTGTGTTGTTGTATCTGTCGAACTGCTTTGCTTTATCTTGGCCAGGTCGCAATTGTAAATGAGAACTTGTTCTCAACTTGCCTACCTGGTTAAATAAAGGTAAAATAAATAAATAAATAAAAATCCAGACTACTGAGACTGAACCACTTGTTGACGAATTGCTCAATGTTGCATGCAATACATACTGTACAGTGCATCTATTCATAGTTCAGGAGCCAACGTCAACCCACCAACTTCATTTCAACAAGTCCAAAATGTACATCTAAACATGGAGCAAACATGTTGCATCATGCATCTGAAATGGCACCCTATTTCCTATGGGTCTTGGTCAAAAGTGGTGCACTATGTAGGTAATAGGGTCCCATTCGGGATATAACAGGTAATTACACTGAGTGTACAAAACATTAGGAACACCGTGCTAATATTGAGTTGCACCCCCCCTTTGCCCTCAGAACAGCCTCAATTTGGTGGGGCACTCTTTGAGGTGTTGAAAGCATTCCACCCGGATGCTGGCCCATGCTGACTCCAATGCTTCCCACAGTTGTGTCAGTGTCAAAACGAGCAGTATTGCAGTTCTTGACACAGGCTTAAAAATCCTTCTTTAACCTGTCCCCTCCCCTTCATCTACACTGATTGAAGTGGATTTAACAAGTGACATCAATAAGTGATCATAGCTTTCACCTGGCTTCACCTGGTCAGTCGATGTCATGGAAAGAGCAGCTGTTCCTAATGTTTTGTACAAATCAAATAAAATGTTTATTTGTCACATACGCATATCTAGCAGATGTTATTGCAAGTGTAGCGAAATGCTTCAGTGTATTATTAGTAGTGTTGTGAATTTAATGCATTGATAGCAACCGTTTCAGTTGTTGGGCTACTCTCTTTGTCTCTGGCACAGTAAGTGACGAGATAGCTTTTCAATAAACAAAATAATGAGGATTTCTATCAGCCTAATCCAGGTTTTCTTACAAGGCTGGATTTCTTCTAATGCGACTGTCGCTTTAGGTATAATGCTTCAGGGATAATGCTTTAGGGATAATGCTTTATGTATAATGCTTCAGGTATAATGCTTTAGGGATAACGCTTTAGGTATAATGCTTTAAGGATAATGCTTTAGGGATAATGCTTTGGGGATAATGCTTTAGGGGTAATGCTTTAGGTATAATGCTTTAGGTATAATGCTTTAGGGATAATGCTTTAGGGATAATGCTGAATGTATAATGCTGTAGGGATAATGCTTTAGGGATAATGTTTTAGGTATACTGCTTTATGTATAATGCTTTAGGGATAATGCTTTAGGTATAATGCTGTATGTATAATGCTTTAGGTATAATGCTTTAGGGATAATGCTTTAGGGATAATGCTTCAGGCACAATGTTTTAGGGATAATGCTTTAGGGATAATGCTTTAGGGATAATGCTTTAGGTATAATGCCGGGAGCCACTTGTGGATTTGACAGCTTTAATGCAATTCCACCTCTGACACTGCCAAACAACTGCTATGTGGGTGTCAGCTAGCGTGGACCTGATAGAATGGAGCCCACGGGCTGCGCCCCAAATGCCACTCTATGGGCAGTGGACACCCTATGGGCAGTGGACACTATGGGCCCTGGTCAAAGTAGTGCAGCACAAAGGGAGGGAATAGGGTTCTATTTGGGACGAACACATGGACACGTGGCCCAGGCAATGTCATCATCTGTTTTACTGTTTTGTTTTCAACATCCCAAATACCCCTCCCTCGTATCTGGTGTTGCTTATTTAACACAACAATACCCATATCTCAGACGCCTCCGAGGCAGCTTTCACTGTGCAGGAGGTGCATTGACAAATTGGCATAATGAAACATGTTATGATGTTGATATTATCTCAGGTTGGCAGGGGGCATCCTTCCCACTACGTGCTGACACCGAACTGCACTCTAATTTGACTCTGTCACGGCTCACTGATTTTGGTGCCGCAGTCCTTCCTTTCTTTCAATTACATAGGCGGGAATCATTTACATACTAATTTGCATTCATTCCCACCCCCTAATAAATACACGTTTTCTATAACAGTGTAGAGGAGTAACCTTTGGGTTGTTATTTACTGAGGGAAGACTATAGTCTAGTATCAAGTGAAGGACAAGCAGTTCTCAGGAAGGGGGCTGTGACTGGAGAGTTGACTGTATGACTTCCCTATGCTATGTGTGTGTGTGCGTGTGTGTGTGTGTGTGTGTGTGTGTGTGTGTGTGTATACGTACGTGTATGTGTGTATACGTACGTGTATGTGTGTCTGTGTCCATGCATACGTGTGTGTGTGCCAATGACTGGAACGAACTGCAAAAATCTCTGAAGCTGGAGACTCTTACCTCCCTCACTAGCTTTAAGAACCAGCTGCCAGAGCAGCTCACAGATCACTGCACATAGCTCATCTGTAAATAGGCCATCCAATCTACTTCCTCCCCATACTGTATTTGTTTATTTATCTTGCTCCTTTGCTCCCCAGTATCACTGCTTGCACACTCATCTTCTGCACATCCTACCATTCCAGTGTTTAATTATATTGTATTTACTTTTTCACCATGGCCTATTTATTGCCTTATCTCTCTTAACCTACCTAATTTACACATGCTGTATATAGATTTTTATATTATTGACTGTATGTTTGTTTATTCCATGTGTAACTCTGTGTTGTTGTATGTGTCGAACTGCTTTGCTTTATCTTGACCTGGTCGCAGTTGTAAATGAGAACTTTTTCTCAACTGGCCTACCTGGTTAAATAAATGTGAAATAAAAAACATATATAAAAATGTGTGTGTGTGTGTGTGTGTGTGTATGTGCATATGTGTGTGTTGCAGTGAGCTAGACTAGCAGACATGACAACATAAATGAACTGTAACCCTGTACTCAGACTTGTGATAAAAGGCAGAACTGAAGCTGTTCCATTTTGTAATTAAAAGGAGAGAGAATTCCAAGGGAAGCTCTCCATACACACCAGGGCCCTACTGTTGCAACTTTTAATCTGCTGTGTGATTACACTTGATAAGGGCCTTTAAGGCTGAATGGTAAAAGAAGTACCCAACATGCTGTGAAACCAATGACTGAGTGCATAAACAGCTGGGCCCTCCTACAGAGATGTCATGACTCAAGTCCCTCACTAATGCTTTTGTGTGGGCAGTGATGGCCATATTCAATATATTTCAACGTATTCTCTGTGAAACAATGAATTGTACAGTGCCTTCGGGAAAGTATTCAAACCCCTTGACTTTTATTGTTACAAAGTGGGATTCAAATGGATTAAATTGTCATTTATTGTCAATGATCTACAAAAGATACTCTGTAATGTCAAAGTGGAAGAACAATTCCAACATTTGTAAAAAAATATATATATATACAGTGCCTTGCGAAAGTATTCGGCCCCCTTGAACTTTGCGACCTTTTGCCACATTTCAGGCTTCAAACATAAAGATATAAAACTTTATTTTTTTGTGAAGAATCAACAACAAGTGGGACACAATCATGAAGTGGAACGACATTTATTGGATATTTTTTTAACAAATCAAAAACTGAAAAATTGGGCGTGCAAAATTATTCAGCCCCTTTACTTTCAGTGCAGCAAACTCTCTCCAGAAGTTCAGTGAGGATCTCTGAATGATCCAATGTTGACCTAAATGACTAATGATGATAAATACAATCCACCTGTGTGTAATCAAGTCTCCGTATAAATGCACCTGCACTGTGATAGTCTCAGAGGTCCGTTAAAAGCGCAGAGAGCATCATGAAGAACAAGGAACACACCAGGCAGGTCCGAGATACTGTTGTGAAGAAGTTTAAAGCCGGATTTGGATACAAAAAGATTTCCCAAGCTTTAAACATCCCAAGGAGCACTGTGCCAGCGATAATATTGAAATGGAAGGAGTATCAGACCACTGCAAATCTACCAAAACCTGGCCGTCCCTCTAAACTTTCAGCTCATACAAGGAGAAGACTGATCAGAGATGCAGCCAAGAGGCCCATGATCACTCTGGATGAACTGCAGAGATCTACAGCTGAGGTGGGAGACTCTGTCCATAGGACAACAATCAGTCGTATATTGCACAAATCTGGCCTTTATGGAAAAGTGGCAAGAAGAAAGCCATTTCTTAAAGATATCCATAAAAAGTGTTGTTTAAAGTTTGCCACAAGCCACTTGGGAGACACACCAAACATGTGGAAGAAGGTGCTCTGGTCAGATGAAACCAAAATTGAACTTTTTGGCAACAATGCAAAACGTTACGTTTGGCGTAAAAGCAACACAGCTGAACACACCATACCCACTGTCAAACATGGTGGTGGCAGCATCATGGTTTGGGCCTGCCTTTCTTCAGCAGGGACAGGGAAGATGGTTAAAATTGATGGGAAGATGGATGGAGCCAAATACAGGACCATTCTGGAAGAAAACCTGATGGAGTCTGCAAAAGACCTGAGACTGGGACGGAGATTTGTCTTCCAACAAGACAATGATCCAAAACATAAAGCAAAATCTACAATGGAATGGTTCAAAAATAAACATATCCAGGTGTTAGAATGGCCAAGTCAAAGTCCAGACCTGAATCCAATCGAGAATCTGTGGAAAGAACTGAAAACTGCTGTTCACAAATGCTCTCCATCCAACCTCACTGAGCTCGAGCTGTTTTGCAAGGAGGAATGGGAAAAAATGTCAGTCTCTCAATGTGCAAAACTGATAGAGACATACCCCAAGCGACTTACAGCTGTAATCGCAGCAAAAGGTGGCGCTACAAAGTATTAACTTAAGGGGGCTGAATAATTTTGCACGCTCAATTTTTCAGTTTTTGATTTGTTAAAAAAGTTTGAAATATCCAATAAATGTCGTTCCACTTCATGATTGTGTCCCACTTGTTGTTGATTCTTCACAAAAAAATACAGTTTTATATCTTTATGTTTGAAGCCTGAAATGTGGCAAAAGGTCGCAAAGTTCAAGGGGGCCGAATACTTTCGCAAGGCACTGTATATATATATATAAAATAATACAGTAATATATATATCTTGATTAGATAAGTATTAAACCACCTGAGTCAATACATGTTAGAATTACCTCTGGAAGGAATTGCAGCTGTGAGTCTTTCTGGGTAAGTCTCTAAGAGCTTTGCACACCTGGATTGTTCAACATTTGCACATTCTTCTTTTTTAAATTCTTCAAGTTCTGTGAAGTTGGTAGTTGATCCTTGCTAGACAGCCATTTCCAAGTATTGCCATAGATTTTCAAGCCAATTCAAGTCTAAACTGTAACTAGACCACTCAGGAACATTCAATGTCATTTTGATAGGCAACGGCAGTGTATATTTGGCCTGAAGGTTTTCCACTAGAATTTTGCCTGTGCTTAGCTCTATTCTGTTTATTTTTATCCTAAAAAAACTCCCTAGTCCTTGCCGATGACAAGCATACCCATTACATGATGCAGCCACCACCATGCTTGAAAATATGAAGTGATGCTCAGTGATGTGTTATGTTGGTAAATACAATGTTGTTGATCCATCCTCAGTTTTCTCCTATCACAGCCATTAAACTCTGTAACTGTTTTAAAGTCACGATTGGCCTCATGGTGAAATCCCTGAGGGGTTTCTTCCACTCTGGCAACAGAGTTAGGATGGACGCCTGTATCTTTGTAGTGACTGGGTGTATAGATGCACCCTCCAAAGTGTAATTCATGACGTCACCATGCTCAAAGTGATATTCAATGCTTGCTTTTTTGCCATAACAAACGGGTTGAATACTTATTGACTCAAGACATTTGAGCTTTAATTTGTAAAAAGAAACCTACATTTAATCAATTTTATATTCAGGCTGTAACATAACAAAATGTGGAAAAAGTCAAAGGGTTTGAATACTTTCTGAAGGCACTGTATATTTTATCCCAAATGGGATCCAAATCAGGGGACATGTGCCCTCGGTTAATGGGCTTTAATGGAGCATGATGCCTATGCATTCGTGGACAGGATATAGGTCTATCCCCATCAATCTTCGAAGATCATGGGGCTTACCCAGTACTGATTACCACAAGCTGACTGTAGACAGAGGCTGCAGCTGAACCAGCCAACCAATAGTCTCTCTCTCAACAGACACCTCCAGGGCCAGGGTCCTGATTTATAATGTTATGTCAATTTCACACTCAATTTCTGCATATGCCATTTCTGAAAAGTCTGTGCACTTACAATAATATTGAGATGTATAAACGTGGCACAAGCCATACATTGCATGTTTCCCGTTATATATCAGGCCTGTCATAAAACTGTGTGCGCCTGAACGAGCATTAAAACTCTGCCTGGAAGACGCCTCCATTCACCTTTTATAGTGACAATAACGTCCCGTATTTCCTGTATAATGTGGAACTATTGCCATTTGGCCACTGCATGCAAATGACAAATTGTTGTTCAATATTTAGTTCATCAACAGATTATTGGGTTTATACTGTATGTCCAGCCTTGGTATAGGCTCTGAGATTAAATAGGTAATGATGTCGCGCTCCTATTGCACGTCAATACTGTAGCCTGCCCATACTGTCAACGATTATTTATGTATGCAGGGCTTACAAATGAGGCCCCAGGAACCAATGGTCTGAAGTGTGATTGTAACACAGGTTACGCAGTGGTTACCAAGTTACATAAGGACATTAGTAAATACATACCCAATGCATTGGAGGTAGGGGAGAGCAAGCTGCCCTGTGTGCCAGACCTGGGTTCAAATAGTATGTGTTCTTTGAGTGTTTGATTGAGTCTGTCTGGAGTGCCAGAGGTGTGGGGTTTACAGTTCTGGGACTATTTCATTGGTTCCATTACGCCAGGCAAGCTCAATCAAGCCCAGGTAAAGTATTTGAAATAATTTCAAATAGTATTTAAACCAGGTCAGCCTGCCTGTGTGGTTTCAAAAGCCATCTCATCTCTTCCTGGTTTGAGACAGGTTATTATTACAGTAGTCTGTGATGAGCATAGTTTTATTGCAACAGCACAAGCGTGGCACACTCATTAACATCCTAATCAATTAAGTCAACAGCATGTGCCGTCCTCGGAGCTGAGGGGGGCAGAATTACCTGCATTGTCTGGAAAGACAATCACTTTTAGTTATGCTACAGTCTACACTTAAGCATTTGTAGACAGTCTTCATATTGTTATACTCAGTGGTGTAAAGTACTCAAGTAAAACTACTTTAAAGTACTACTTAAAGAACTACTTAAGGTATCTGTACTTGACTATTTATATTTTTGACTACTTTTACTTAACTACATTCCTAAAGAAAATAATGTACTTTTTACTCCATGAAACCCAAAAGTACTCATTGCATTTTGAATGCTTAGCAGGACAGAACAATTCCCACACTCATCAAAAGAACATCCCCGGTCATCCCTACTGCCCCTGATCTGGCAGACTCACTAAACACACATGCTTTGTTTGTAAATGATGTCTGTCTTGGAGTGTGACCCTGGTTATCCAGAAAAAAAGAAAATGATGCCTGTTTAATAATATAAGGAATTTGAAATAACTTGTACTTTTAAGTATATTTGAGCAATTACATTTACTCTTCCTACGTAAGTATATTTATAACCAAATACTTTTAGACTTTAAATCAAGTAATATTTCATTGGGTGACTTTCACTTGAGTCATTTTCTATCAAGGAATCTTTACTTTTACTCAAGTATGACAATTGGATACTATTCCCACCTCTAGTCATTGCTAATATAATAAGCTAATATTATCAAACGTGTTTAAGCCGAGCTTGGACAAAAAGGGTGCTAAACAGAGGGACTTGGAAAACCAAAACAATTTACCCCAAGTAACCTCAACTTAGAAAAACAAGAACTGCAATGTTCTTTGAGGTTCATTAGGGACAAAAGAAAGTAAGATTGTTTCTAATGAAAATCTGAGGGGGGAGGGGAACAGAGAGTAAACGTACATTTATATTTCGTAACTGTGTGCTGCTATATTTTGTGAGGCCTTTAAAAAATGTTTGTTCCCTAGAGAAAGAGACTGAGAGACAGAGACAGAGAGAGTGCGAGAGGCCACATTGATTCTGTTATTTTCTTCCATCCATGCAGGTGGGATGTCATAGTCCGAGTTCCTTGGATATCTGAGAGACATTGAGGAACCAGTGCCACCATGGACTCCTGGGTGTTCCCCTCCTCGCTCCCCAACCTAACCGAAGAACCCCTGATGTACGACAGCTTTATTCTGGGCAACGAGTCAACGGAACCCAATGTTACCTATGCGGGCGACAACACGTTCAACCAGACCAGCACCATGGTCATCACCTTCCTCTACTTCCTGGTGTGTGGTATCGGTCTCTGTGGCAACGCCCTTGTGATCTACGTCATCCTGCGCTACGCCAAGATGAAGACGGTCACAAATATTTACATCATGAATTTGGCAGTCGCAGATGTTCTGTTCATGTTGGGGTTACCGTTCATCGCCATTCAGCTGGCGCTGGTCCACTGGCCGTTCGGTGCGGTGCTGTGCCGCGTGGTCATGACTGTGGACTCACTCAACCAGTTCACCTCCATCTTCTGCCTTATGGTCATGAGCATCGACCGCTACCTGGCCGTTGTGCACCCCATCCGGTCCACCAAGTGGCGCAAGCCACGTATGGCCAAGACCATCAACCTGGCGGTGTGGGGGGTGTCACTCCTGGTCAACCTGCCTATCATAATCTACAGCGGTTTAATCACCAAGCACAACAGTTGCTTCTGTACCATCGTGTGGCCGGAGCCTGAGGAGGCCTACTACACCGCCTTCATGTTCTACACCTTCGTCCTGGGTTTCTTCCTCCCGCTAATGGTCATCTGCCTGTGTTACCTTCTCATCATCATCAAGGTCAGTCTCATGGTCATCTGCCTGTGTTACCTTCTCATCATCATCAAGGTCAGTCTCATGGTCATCTGCCTGTGTTACCTTCTCATCATCATCAAGGTCAGTCTCATGGTCATCTGCCTGTGTTACCTTCTCATCATCATCAAGGTCAGTCTCATGGTCATCTGCCTGTGTTACCTTCTCATCATCATCAAGGTCAGTCTCATGGTCATCTGCCTGTGTTACCTTCTCATCATCATCAAGGTCAGTCTCATGGTCATCTGCCTGTTACCTTCTCATCATCATCAAGGTCAGTCTCATGGTCATCTGCCTGTGTTACCTTCTCATCATCATCAAGGTCAGTCTCATGGTCATCTGCCTGTGTTACCTTCTCATCATCATCATCAAGGTCAGTCTCATGGTCATCTGCCTGTGTTACCTTCTCATCATCATCAAGGTCAGTCTCATGGTCACCTGCCTGTGTTACCTTCTAATCATCATCAAGGTCAGTCTCATGGTCACCTGCCTGTGTTACCTCACCATCATCATTAAGGTCGTACTTGTTTTACATTGTTCTGCCACCACTACGGTGTCCATATTAGGACATAATCAGTGTCACCTCCTGAGACCAAGGCGGACCTACATAGATGAGACTGACTACTGCCATGACTACTGCCGTCTTTCTATACTTCTATTTTCATTTCATCCTGACTAAATTGTTGTGACCTATCGTTTGTTGTAATGGTAGCACAGTATGTCTACTTTAATCTATCCTCTTCTTCTTTTGTTTTTGCCTGTGCGGTGAAGTGCCTTGAAATGTATATTGTATAATGTATATTTACCTATATTTTAAAGTGGGCTATACAGATAAAATCTATAATTAATACTACTATTAAAGTGAAGTCCTCAGGGATCTGTGTCAGGTCTTCTAATATTAATGTTTTTTTTAAAGATGGCTATACAAATAAAATCTATAATTTTTTTAGGTGAAGTCGTCAGGGATCCGTGTTGGGTCCACTAAGAGGAAGCGCTCGGAGAGGAAGGTGACCCGTATGGTGTCCATCGTGGTTGCCGTGTTCGTCTTCTGCTGGCTGCCCTTCTATGTCTTCAATGTGACGTCGGTGACAGGAACCATCTCCACCACGCCCTTCCTGAGAAGCACCTTTGCCTTCGTGGTGGTCCTGGGTTACGCTAACTCGTGTGCCAACCCCATCCTTTACGCGTTCCTGTCGGAGAACTTCAAGAAGAGCTTCCAGAACGTTCTGTGTCGGAAGAAGGTGGGCGGGCTGGATGTGATTGAGCGCAGCGACAGCAAGCAGGACAAGTCGCGCATGATGAATGACCCCACGGAGACTCAAAGCACGCTGCTCAATGGAGACCTGCAGACCAGCATTTGATGCTTGTTAATTTTAATGCATCCCTTATGTGTGATCTATACAGACATCTTTGATTTCACATCAACTCTCACAAGCTCATCACACACAAACAAATAAACTAACAAAACGCGCACACACACACACACACAGAGAGAGAAACAAACACACAGGTGTTTCTGCAGGTGGAATCGGTCATCCTGACCTGTTATCATGCCCTATGAACAGCTCACATAGGGAGAGTGATTGTAGTTGATCTCATGGTGTGATATTTTGTAAGCATTTTCTTCTCCCTGTGGACGAGATGAAAAAAATGCCAAAGGAACTAAGCCCTCATGGTGTCTGCTCCTCAACGGCTGTTATCATGTTCTTTATGTCTCATATCTCTGTTTACCAACTCTCTCTTTACTTTCTCAAAAGACATACAATGACATGACATTGGGTTTTCCTGGTCGTAAAAACCCATACATTGTGATATCTTCATAAAGGAGAGAATACAAACTGTAGTTGTGACTGCTCTCCGGTGTTTGGGTGGAAAGCTGAAGATGTGTACTGAGTGTATTGACGCTGGTGGACAGTGACAGGATCATGTGAGGACCAGAACAGGGTTGTGTTCATTAGGCCCCAAACGGAAGAAAAGGGACTGAAACCGGGAAGTGCTACCTGAAATGGTCTAAGAAGAAAGATGCGTTTTCCACTGCAGAGCACTTTGACATGTCCCAGACTGTTACCTACGGTTACTGATTGACAGCAGACGAGACTTAACCATGGAGAACAAGGATTCCCTGCACAGATGTTTACACTAGCAGGGTGAACCACCACCTCAATCAGTCTTTGTCACATTGTCCTGTAGCCAAGATAAATAGCAGACTAGGACGTAGGAAGTATGCCAAAGTGAGACTAGGACTATAGCAGACTCACTGTGTGCATATTGTCTGTTTACAAAGATTGTGTCCAAAATGGTGGGCAGAATGTGGAATTAGTAACATGCCTCTATTCTTAGATACTGTATTACTTAACACAACAGTGAGCAGCAGGCCGCATCACCTCTGGATCACTAATGACTTATCGAATGACTTACTACAGAGAGAGGAGGAACAGTAGAGATACTGGGACTACTTTGAAATGACATAAAAACACATGATATCCCTCATGGTTAATTTGCTGGCACAAGTACTGCTGAGACTTATACTGTCCAAATATGGACTCCGTAAAGTCGGTTTAACATTATGGTTGACCTTAGTGGGTTTTTTTAACCTCAGAAAGACATATTTGCTGTGGACAAATATTCATCAGTGAGTCATGGACCTACAGCGCACAGCTGAACAGAGTTACAGAGTTGGAATCACATGACCTAATGATGACTGTATGAAGTGCCCCGATAACTATGAATGCACCCTTACTATGTAATTGAACAGTTTCTCTCTCTCTGTGTGTGTGAGAGAGTGAGTGTACACGTGTGTGTGTGTGTGTGTGTGTGTGTGTGTGTGTGTGTGTGTGTGTGTGTACTGTACACAGTGTTTTATTTGATACAGCATTTAGTCCAAGGCCATGATTAGTAGAAGTGTAGAATGAGTAGATATTGTACCCAATATGGGTACCAGGTGACCTCACCAGGAAAAACTCAGGGCCCAAATTATAATTCTAGCCCAGTGTTTCTTGGTCAGATCACATGACCAGTAAGGGTGCAGAGTCCTACTACAGAGATGAATGCTGACATTTTGTTATGTTGACGGTATTAGCATGGCATCGACCAAGGCTAATCACTAACCAAACTGCTGCTAGACTGTATAGACTCCAATGTGTGCTGTAATTGTCAAGTCAACATTGTCATGTCGTGGTTGAGAATCATTTAATTCATTTTTCGTCCAAGCTGAATAGAACTGTTTGATAGTTTAGATAGCAAAGACAATGCATTTTTTCAATCCTATTGTCCAGTCCTATTTGAAACCATCCCTTGTCACGTTTCACCTCATTCATAAATTGTTGCTATTGCTGTTATGTTGCAGTTACAGAATAATGTCCAGGAAAGACCAGTCTTTGCTTCAGCAGGTATTGAATACTGTAGTGGTCTTCTTTGCTGTAAATTAAGCAGCGCTAATCTGTTTCTCCATCAAGCATCATTTCTTCAAAGCCCAAAGAACAAATCCACAGTCTGATCAGTTACAATTCAAAATGGCAGTCGTCAGAAACACTGCAGGTCATGCTACAAACACCGATAAATCTCTACCGCATCGTGGATTCATTATTTGAAATAGTTACCTTTAGTTTGGCAGCTGTTTGACCTGCATCTGACCCACATTTTATAGCTGGTCTTCAGGCTTGCCGAGTCATGTTGTGTTTGAGATGCTGAGCTCATCACAGGCTACCCAGGCCTAGGGCAGGACAATCACCCACATACCCCTACTATTTCTGAGAGGTCAAGTCTACTCATCCCAGGCCACCCATGCAGGCCCAGGGCAGGACAATCACCAACCTATCCCACACTGCCTGACAGGTCAGCTCTGGCACACTGGCATATGGAGCATTACCACTGGGCACACACTAGTTCAATCAACATTGTTTCCACGTCATTTCAACGTGGAATAGACGTTGAATTGACCTCCGTTCCCAGTGTGCCCTCGCTTTGGGAGGTCAGAGGTCACGCTGAGGCCTCCAGTCTGAGCGATGTGAATTTGAGAAGGGCTAGAAAACATTGTACCCCTACGGGGTTGCAACAGTGTTCATTCTACTCCCCGTCATCATCACTCCCTAAATCTCAGAGGTATAACCTGTGGATGGATCTATGCCTATATGGTAGTGTGTACTATACTGTAGATCTAGCTAGAACAGTCAGTACAAAGCCTTCTCCTCTTACATAAAGGTTCACCTGACCCAAAGTGCCATTGTCTCCAGGTGCCATTGTCTCCAGGTGCCATTGACGCCATTCCATTTGTTCTGCTCCAACCATGATTATGAGCCGTTCTCCTCTCAGCAGCCTCCTATGATACAATAGTTTATATTGGATGTGTCTTTACATTTTGAATACCATCACATTTGATTTGCAATTGACAGAGCAGTGGTTCCCAATACTGTTACGTGTGAAGGAGAGCTCAGGCTCCATAATCTGGCTTCAACCTCCATTATGAGTGGCCGGCTGTATCTTTGCTTCGTGAAAAACCTTTTCAGAGCTTTTTTGACCAATAAAACATCTGACCATGGCCTTTTTTTTTTCTTTTACATTTCTCATGCTTATTAGACTTCATTTGAGATTATAATATTACATGCTGTTGTTCGTTTACAACCTGCAGTGGGTAATATGTTAGGATAGCAGCACATTTTCATCCAACCATGGCACCCTGGCTTGGCTACATTGTCTGTAGACCTTACAGAATGGGGACCACGACTACACATCCTATAAGTACTGATGTAAATTGATATGTTATTAGCTATACAAAGTTTCAGGCTGTTGTAGAACCGTTGCAAATAGCTAGCCAACATGGTTATTGTGATATAAAAGGGCAACTCTATAGCCTCCATTCACCATGTGTCCATTACTCCTATTATTCTCAGTAGATAGAAGTTGCTGGCTGCTATGGATGATGATGGTTGATTATCTTACGGTGACCACACTAGGACATGCCCCTGTCCACACTAGGACATGCCCCTGTCCACACTAGGACATGCTCCTATCCACTCCACTCTTCTCAACTAGAGTCTGTTGCTGAATGGTTTAATTTGTTTGCCTCTGTACAAGGAATTAGTATTGCTCAGGGGCATTCGCTCTCTCCGATTCCATTCTGCCATTATGTAATGTTTTTGTACAAAATATATATTTAGCATTGTTAATATTATTGCTGTTCCTTAGAATTGTTTTTCCTTTGTTTGCTCATAAAAGTATTGCAGTTGCATGTGTGCGTGTGCTTCTTCATGAAAAGCTCAAGAGTTGATCTCCTTACCACATTGTCCATCATAATGATGTACACAGTAAACCTAAATCCTGACTTTAATAAGTGTAAGAGATTCGAGAATTGATTAATAATCCCAAAATACAATAACAGAATACATTTAGTCACGTCACGTCCCTATCAGGGCCCAGGAGCATTCAGTGAAACACTGCCCCCCTGTGGTGAAAATACACTACTACATGAAACAGTGACTAGATTCTCCATGGTGTCTTTTCCTACTCAAGCCTGTGATTTCTGAATCGACAGTGGAGGCTGCTGAGGGGAGGACGGCTCATAATAAATGGCCGGAACAGAGCAAATGGAATGGCATCATACACATTGAAACCATGTGTTTGATGTGACACCATTCCACTGATTCTGCCCCTGTCATTACCACGAGCCGGTCCTCCCCCCAGCAGACATAACCAGATAATTCCATACCTTACCAAGGCCTGTACTCCTGTCTTCCATAATCTAATAATGATAGGGAAACAGTAACTACTGGAAAGTTTCCTGGAAAGTTTTACTGGAAAGTTTCCTTCACACACTTGTCTTGGACTAAAAAAACAACTCAATGGACAATGTACACAAAAGTAATCCATCAAGTGACTTTAGTTCCACACCAGTCCATCCAGTATCATGCCATGCAGGAGCACAGCAAACAACCATCTCTCTCATCCCCACATGGCATCCTGAAGTCCTGAACCAAAGATTGTAGGTTAGCAACAGCCTTCCTCCAAACTAAAATTGCCCCAGTAGCACTGACAGTATAGCTAGCTACAGCAGTAGAAGTGCAGTCAAATCTCTACTCTTGCAATATGCAGTCTATAGACATACATTAAAAGGATTTCCGGGCAAGGTGAATGGTGTCCCATTTATTACTATAGAACTATTGTAGTCATGTTGTACTATACCTGTGAGACCACATAGAGCAGCCTCAGCCAATCACCACCCAAACAGTGAAAACCTCACCTAAACAGTGGAAACATACAGTCGTGGCCAAAAGTTTGAGAATGACACAAATATACATTTTCACAAAGTCTGCTGCCTCAGCTTGTATGATGGCAATTTTGCATATCCTCCAGAATGTTATGAAGAGTGATCAGATGAATTGCAAAGTCCCTCTTTGCCATGCAAATTAACTGAATCCCCAAAAAACATTTCCACTGCATTTCAGTCCTGCCACAAAAGGACCAGCAGACATCATGTCAGTGATTCTCTCGTTAACACAGGTGTGAGTGTTGACGAGGACAAGGCTGGAGATCACTCTGCTGATTGAGTTTGAATAACAGAATGGAAGCTTCAAAAGGAGGGTGGTGCTTGGAATCATTGTTCTTCCTCTGTCAACCATGGTTACCTGCAAGGAAACACGTGCCGTCATCATTGTTTTGCACAAAAAGGGCTTCACAGGCGATATTGCCGATATTGCTGCCAGTAAGATTGCACCTAAATCAACCATTTATCGGATCATCAAGAACTTCAAGGAGAGCGGTTCAATTGTTGTGAAGGCGGCTTCAGGGCGCCCAAGAAAGTCCAGCAAATGTCAGGACCGTCTCCTAAAGTTGATTCAGCTGCGGGATCGGGGCACCACCAGTACAGAGCTTGCTCAGGAGTGGCAGCAGGCAGGTGTGAGTGCATCTGCACGCACAGTGAGGCGAAAACTATTGGAGGATGGCCTGGTGTCAAGAAGGGCAGCAAAGAAGCCACTTCTCTCCAGGAAAAGCATCAGGGACAGACTGATACTCTGCAAAATGTACAGGGATTGGAGTGCTGAGGACTGGGGTAAAGTTATTTTCTCTGATGAATCCCCTTTCCGATTGTTTGGGGCATCTGTAAAAAAGCTTGTCCGGAGAAGACAAGGTGAGCGCTACCATCAGTCCTGTGTCATGACAACAGTAAAGCATCCTGAGACCATTCATGTGTGGGGTTGCTTCTCAGCCAAGGGAGTGGGCTCACTCACAATTTTGCCTAAGAACACAGCCATGAATAAAGAATGGTACCAACACATCCTCCGAGAGCAACTTCTCCCAACCATCAAGGAACAGTTTGGTGACGAACAATGCCTTTTCCAGCATGATGGAGCACCTTGCCATAAGGCAAAAGTGATAACTAAGTGGCTCGGGGAACAAAACATCGATATTTTGGGTCCATGGCCAGGAAACTCCCCAGACCTTAATCCCATTGAGAACTTGTGATCAATCCTCAAGAGGCGGGTAGACAAACAAAACCCCACAAATTCTGACAAACTCCAAGCATTGATTATGCAAGAATGGGCTGCCATCAGTCAGGATGTGGCCCAGAAGTTAATTGACAGCATGCCAGGAAGGATTGCAGAGGTCTTGAAAAAGAATGACAACTTCATGTAATTGTCAATAAATGCCTTTGACACTTAGGAAATGTAACATCTGACAAACATATCCAAAGACACTGAGGCAGCAGACTTTGTGAAAATTAATATTTGTTTTATTCTCAAAACCTTGGGCTACGACTGTAGACCCAAACAGTGGGAGTGGTCAATTATTAGGCTACAGGACCTGAGAATGAGGTAAGGCATAATATGCCATCTAAACTGACATTTCCTAAATCTACCATGAGGTTATGGACTCCACTAGGATCTATTGGAACGAGTCTAACTACTATGGAGGGCTTCAGGGAAACAGAATGACACAGCAAGAGAAACAAGTTAGTAAGCATCATGCATTAAAAGAGCTTGAACGGGATCTTAAGCACATACACATTCGTAACGTAACATACGAAATGGATGACGTACACAGCTGTGCTCACGGAGGATCTCTAACCACTAGGCTCCCTGCCGCCCCAAACTACACTATAGAGGGCTTCAGGGAAACTAGTATCCACATCTGTGGCAGGCAGTTCTCCATCTTCTGTCTCTGTGTTGGTGGTTTACCTACAGGGATGTATTCAGTGACAGGAAACACTGAGCTTTAAAGATAGAATAGGAAATGATGTCAGCTATTCATTCTATTGGACATTAATTTCTACTAAATGCATTTCTATCCAAATGTTGTCATTCAACACCACAAAACTGCACACTACACTAGAGAAAAGATGGAATAGATTTGAAACGGAAGAAATCAGGCAATGGAGACAGAGTATGTTTTAATTAAAGAGAAAAAAAGGACCGCATGAGTTTTGTTGAGTTTAAAATCACTGAAACGGACAATGTCTCTCCTCTCACCTTCTTACACTTTAGGGCTGCGTTCCTGAATGACCTCTGGGTGGCGCTCTTCTCATCGGAAGCCTTGGTGGTGCGACCATTTAAACGTGTGATTTCTCTGTTCTGGCTCAGGGTTCAATAATGGACTATCTGTACCAGACCAGAGGATAGATATGTTTGATTTATTTGTATTGTTTGTTTGTTTCCCGAGCAGCTGGACCAGACCCAAAGTGTTGCGGTATCAATGTGGTATACATTTTCCCACATTTCTTTTTTAAAACTTTACATACACAGTGATATTCAAACATAAAATACCCAACAACACATTTGCGTTCTTTCTTTTTAGACTCAGAATTCAGACAGCATACTGATAGGATAGAGCACTGTGTTACTGCACTGCAGAGGCAACCTACCACAAGACACATTGGGTCGTGCACATCAGGGCACGCAATGGATAACGTTTTAAAACGTTTTGCCACGGAACATTTAAATTAGCGTTTCTCATTGGACAAGCCCAAGCAGTCCCTCCCCGTTTGTGAGTTCTCTATTTGGTGCCTAATGAACACAACCTTGGTCTAAACAAGCCACATGTGGTTGTTGTTGTGGATATTAAGAGAACACTGATGGATTCAAAAGCTGGAGAGTGTGCAGCAAACAGACAGCGCCACCGTGTACGTGCAATCCTTCATCATCGCCATTTATCCCCCCCAACAACAGTACACAAATCAGTCAACGGAGTCTTGTAACAGAAGAGGTGTAGGCGTCGAGGTATTATTGCCCAAGGCGTCATTAAGACAGAGACGGACATGTGTCCAAAATGGCACACCATTCCTTATGTAGTGCATAACTATTGGACATAATTAAAAAGTAGTGCACTATATAGGGAATAGTGAGCCATTTCAGTTTTGCCCTAGACCTGCACAGCTGTGTTGCAGTAGGCTTACGTTAGCACATCGCTTAAGTTTACAGACTCTAGAGGGATGTGTTTGAAATGGCCCACTATTCCCTAGAGAACTACATTTGTCTCTGCAGTATATGGGGAATAGCAAGCGATTTGCCCCAGGTATCCACCCTACTGTGTTGCAGAGGTCTTCTAAAAAGACCCACAGCAGTCTGATAGCCATGGCCTGGTCCCAGATCTGTTTGTGATGGCTTACCAGCTACTATAAGAGTTTTAGCAAGACAGCACAAACAGAGCTGGGACCAAGCTACAGAGAATAGATTGCCTCTACTTCATAATGCCACAAGAAACCTATAGAAACCTATAGCTCAAAAATGTCAACAGCCAAAAGTGAGCCAATTTAAATCACCACCATCATTATATAGCCAACAACACTTTCCACGATAAAGAATACTACATCGAAATAACGTCTTCTGAAGGTACCATGACAGCAAGGAAGGGACATTACTGCACCGCAACAAAACAGAACGATGAGATTAACGTGGACACTGGAAAGAAATGGTACACAAAGAATTTCAATGAACGAGTCGCTAAATAAAAAAATAGATATTCCCTTGCCCTCAACCAAAATGAAACAAGAAAATAATCAACAAAAAAATTGTTTGAACATGGGTACGTTCAGTTTGATCCAAGTCCATTTTTCATGTTTGGCTATTTACCAGGAAACTAGCAAGGATGGCGTCTCGTGCTCTCAGTTCTCTCACTTTTCCTCTTTAAAAAAATAGATGTACTCGAGGATCATACAGCATATTCCAGAACTAAATTCAAATGATAAGAATCATAACTAGATCTTGTTTGCTATTTTATTTTAAATAATACCATACTTTGTTTTGCTGTTGAAGTATATATATTTTTTGCATTTACTTGTGTATGCATATGAAGACGTTGGACAGTCTCCTCCCATCGTGACATTTACTTGTGTATGCATATGAAGACGTTGGACAGTCTCCTCCCATCGTGACTGTATGGTAAATGCTTTTCAGTGGAAACGAGAGCACCATGAAACAATAATTCACAATTCAATACTGTAGTTTTGGGGGTTTGAGTCCCACTGTGCCCTCTTCCCTCCTACTTCCTCTCCACAGAACTGTCAATCACTCTCGACAAGGCTCCGCCCCAACGTCAGAAAAGGGGCGGAGTGAGGGAGAGAGAGGGAGGGCTCCTACCCACCCACACCACTCCACTTTTCCTCATTCTCTTTCTCCATTCAGTTGTGTCAAGTAGATGCCGGGAGCTCAGTGCTGTTTTTGAACAAGTTTTGCATGATTTTTCACTATTAGTCATTGTTTATGTTAGACTGTCACCCCTGTCAGGGGGGGTAGTAGTAACTGGTATAGTCAGAGTTTCAGGTAGGTTTGTGTGTTCGTGTTTTATCGTCCTCTGTTCCACAGTCATTGGTTGGTTCTCCGCAGAGCCAGCGGTCTACAAGGTAAGGCTACTCATACTCCAGGAACTGCTTGTGATAGAACAGCAGATACCTGAGGGGAAAGGAAAAGAGCTATTAGACTTACATGTGATTAGTAGTAGACATAGTAGTAGTAGTAGCAGCAGTAGTAAAGGGAAATAGTTAGATTAAATGTGATTATTATTATTAGTAGTAGAGGGAAATAGCTATTAGACTTAAATGTGATTAGTAGTAGCAGCAGTAGTAGTAGTAGTAGTAGTAGTAGTAGTAGTAGTATTAGTAGCAGGAGTAGTATTAGCATGTGATTAGCAGTACTAGTAGTATTAGTAGTAGCAGTAGTAAAGGGAAATAGTTAGATTAAACGTGATTATTAGCAGTAGTAGTACAGGGAAAGTGCTATTAGACTTAAATGTGATTAGTAGTAGCAGTAGTAGTAAGTAGTACTAGCAGCAGCAGTAGTAGTAATAGTATTAGTAGTAAAGGGAAATAGTTTGATTAAATGTGATTAGTAGTAGTAGTAGTAGTAGTAGTAGTAGTAGTAGTAGTAGCTGTAGTAGTAAGTAGTACTAGCAGCAGCAGTTTTAGTAATAGTAGCAGTAGTATTAGTAGCAGTATTAATAGCAGTATTAGTTAGTAGTAGCAACAGAAGCAGTAATAGAAGTAGCAGCAGTAGTAGTAGCAATAGCAGCAGCAGCAGTATTAGAAGCAGTAGTATCAGTATTAGTAGCAGTAGTATTAGTAATAGTATTAGTAGCATTAGCAGTAGTAGCATTGGCAGTATTAGTAGCAGTATTGGCAGCAGTATTAGTAGCAGTATTAGTAGCAGAAGAGGGAAAGCACTATTTGACTTAAATATGATTAGTAGTAATGGTACAGGAAAATAGTTAACTTAAATGTGGTTAGTTTGTGTGGGGTTGTTCAGGGTTGTTAACACTAAGAATGTGTATGGATGGAATCGACCTCTAGAGTTGGGGTCAATTAAATCTAAATTGACGCCAATCTAACATTGTGTTCAGTCGGGCACACAAAACATTTTGCAACAACAAATGGACATCTGTGTTCATATTGGACACATTCAGGTAGTAGCAGTAGTTGTACAGGTAGTTCTGAACATGATGCGGGTATTGAACTGCAATCACACAGAAATTCCACATCCAAATCAACTGAGAGTAACTTGACTGCAATGGATCCTCAGGGTTATGTTCAGTGGGGAGAAAACATTTGGAAATGGATTGAAACCTGGAGGTACTACCTGAACTTGTTCAATAACACAACCTCTCGTCTTCCTCTGAAAAAAACGTTTTGCTACAGTGTACCCCACTGAACACAGTCAAAATATTTTAGTAGTGTTTTTCTATTGGTAGTCCCTCCCTGCTCCTTTCTGTCTGTTTTCTAAAGAAAATGACCGTGGAGTCTGGTGTCTGATGACCCACCCTTCACTGTCCAACACGTCCTTGATGCTGGCCTTCGTGATGATGGCGTCGTCACACTTGAACCACTGGTCCTTGTGTTGGCGGATGAAGCTGGTGTAGTGACCACTCTCCAGGGTGCCCTGGTGGTTCACCACCGCAAACAGAGAATACCTGCTCCACCACAACACACAGTTAAACAGAGAATACCTGCTCCACCACAACACACAGACAGTTAAACAGAGAATACCTGGTCCACCACAACACACAGACAGTTAAACAGAGAATACCTGCTCCACCACAACACACAGACAGTTAAACAGAGAATACCTGCTCCACCACAACACACAGTTAAACAGAGAATACCTGCTCCACCACAACACACAGACAGTTAAACAGAGAATACCTGCTCCACCACAACACACAGTTAAACAGAGAATACCTGCTCCACCACAACACACAGACAGTTAAACAGAGAATACCTGGTCCACCACAACACACAGACAGTTAAACAGAGAATACCTGGTCCACCACAACACACAGACAGTTAAACAGAGAATACCTGCTCCACCACAACACACAGTTAAACAGAGAATACCTGCTCCACCACAACACACAGTTAAACAGAGAATACCTGCTCCACCACAACACACAGTTAAACAGAGAATACCTGGTCCACCACAACACACAGACAGTTAAACAGAGAATACCTGCTCCACCACAAGACACAGACAGTTAAACAGAGAATACCTGCTCCACCACAACACACAGACAGTTAAACAGAGAATACCTGTTCCACCACAACACACAGTTAAACAGAGAATACCTGCTCCACCACAACACACAGTTAAACAGAGAATACCTGTTCCACCACAACACACAGTTAAACAGAGAATACCTGTTCCACCACAACACACAGTTAAACAGAGAATACCTGTTCCACCAAAACACACAGTTAAACAGAGAATACTTGGTCCACCACAACACACAGACAGACAGTTAAATAGAGAATACCTGCTCCACCACAACACATACACAGGGACAGTGGAGAGTTAAAACAGACAATACCCTTTCCATCCCAACACACACACACAGACAGTGGAGAGTTAAAACAGAGAATACCTGTTCCACCACAACACACACACACAGGGACAGTGGAGAGTTAAAACAGAGAATACCTGGTCCATCACAACACAACACACAGGGACAGTGGAGAGTTAAAACAGAGAATACCTGGTCCACCACAACACACACACACAGGGACAGTGGAGAGTTAAAACAGAGAATACCTGGTCCGCCATTCAATCTTGCAACCTGACGCTCTAACCTGATTACATTGCACTCCACGAGGAGCCTGCCTGTTATGCGAATGCAGTAAGCCAAGGTAAGTTGCTAGCTAGCATTAAACTTATCTTATAAAAAACAATTAATCAATCAATCCTAATCACTAGTTAACTACACTAACTAGTTAACAACTACTACATGGTTGATATTACTAGTTTATCTAGCGTGTCCTGCGTTGCATATAATCGATGCAGTGCGCATTCACGAAAAAGGACTGTACTTGCTCCAACGTGTACCTAACCATAAACATCAATGCCTTTCTTAAAATCAATACACAAGTATATATTTTTAAACCTGCATATTTAGTTAATATTGCCTGCTAACATGAATTTCTTTTAACTAGGGAAAATTATGTCACTTCTCTTGCAACAGAGTCAGGGTATATGCAGCAGTTTGGGCCGCCTGGCTCGTTACGAACTGTGTGAAGACTATTTCTTCCTAACAAAGACAGCCAACTTCGCCAAACGGGGGATGATTTAACAAAAGCGCATTTGCGAAAAAAGCACAATCTTTGCACGACCTTACCTAACCATAAACATCAATGCCTTTATTAAAATCAATACACAGAAGTATATATTTTTTATACCTGCATATTTAGTTTAAAGAAATTCATGTTAGCAGGTAATATTAACCAGGTGAAATTGTGTCACTTCTCTTGCATTCATTGCACGCAGAGTCAGGGTATATGCAACAGTTTGGGCTGCCTGCCTCGTTGCGAACTAATTTGCCAGAATTTTACGTAATTATGACATAACATTGAAGGTTGTGCAATGGAACAGCAATATTTAGACCGATGCCACCCGTTAGATAAAATACGGAACGGTTTCGTCTTGTTTTCGAGATGATAGTTTCCGGATTCGACCATATTAATGACCTGAGGCTTGTATTTCTGTGTGTTATCATGTTATAATTAAATCTATGATTTGATAGAGCAGTTTGACTGAGCGGTGGTAGGCAGCAGCAGGCTCATAAGCATTCATTCAAACAGCACTTTAGTGCGTTTTGCCAGCAGCTCTTCGCTGTGCTTCAAGCACTGTGCTGTTTATGACTTCAAGCCTATCAACTCCCGAGATTAGGCTGCTGTAACCGATGTGAAATGGCTAGCTAGTTAGCGGGGTGCGCGCTAATAGCGTTTCAAACGTCACTCGCTCTGAGACTTAGGAGTAGTTGTTCCAATTGCTCAGCATGGGTAACGCTGCTTCGAGGGTGGCTGTTGTCGATGTGTTCCTGGTTCGAGGGTGGCTGTTGTCGATGTGTTCCTGGTTCGAGCCCAGGGAGGAGCGAGGAGAGGGACGGAAGCTATACTGTTACACTGGCAATACTAAAGTTCCTATAAGAACATCCAATAGACAAAGGTATATGAAATGCAAATGGTATAGAGGGAAATAGTCCTATAATAACTACAACCTAAAACTTTTTACCTGGGAATATTGAAGACTCATGTTAAAAGGAACCACCAACTTTCACATGTTCTCATGTTCTGAGCAAGGAACATATTGCACGTTTACTTACAACACTGTGTTTTTACATTATTTAAACCAAATTGAACAT
The DNA here is from genome assembly GCF_013265735.2 of Oncorhynchus mykiss. NCBI lineage: Eukaryota > Metazoa > Chordata > Actinopteri > Salmoniformes > Salmonidae > Oncorhynchus > Oncorhynchus mykiss. Next base: position 90,499,240 of record NC_048576.1, on the reverse strand, counting down.
GTTTCATTATTTATTTGAGGCTAAATTGATTTTATTGATGTATTATATTAAGTTAAAATAAGTGTTCATTCAGTAATGTTGTAATTGTCATTATTACAAATAAAAAATGTAAAAAAAAAAAATATATATATATATATATATATATTTTTTTTAATTGGCCGATTAATCGGTATCAGCTTTTTTTGGTCCTCCAATAATCGGTATTGGCGTTGAAAAATCATAATGGGTCGACCTCTACAACACACACACACACAGACAGTGGACAGTTAAACAGAGAATACCTGGTCCACCACAACACACACAGACAGTGGACAGTTAAACAGAGACTACCTGGTCCGCCACAACACACACACAGAGACAGTGGACAGTTAAACAGAGACTACCTGGTCCACCACAACACACACACAGAGACAGTGGATAGTTAAACAGACACTACCTGGTCCACCACAACACACACAGACAGTGGACAGTTAAACAGAAAATACCTGGTCCACCACAACACACACACACAGAGACAGTGGACAGTTAAACAGAGACTACCTGGTCCACCACAACACACACACACACAGACAGTGGACAGTTAAACAGAGACTACCTGGTCCACCACAACACACACACAGAGACAGTGGACAGTTAAACAGACACTACCTGGTCCACCACAACACACACACAGAGACAGTGGACAGTTAAACAGAGACTACCTGGTGCACCACAACACACACACAGAGACAGTGGAGAGTTAAACAGACACTACCTGGTCCACCACAACACACACACAGAGACAGTGGACAGTTAAACAGACACTACCTGGTGCACCACAACACACACACAGAGACAGTGGACAGTTAAACAGACACTACCTGGTGCACCACAACACACACACAGAGACAGTGGACAGTTAAACAGACACTACCTGGTCCACCACAACACACACACAGAGACAGTGGACAGTTAAACAGACACTACCTGGTCCACCACAACACACAGAGACAGTGGAGAAGGAAGCGAGGTTGACTTAAAGTACTTTATAACACAGCTAGCTGGTGGTATATATTGACTTCACCTGATTATTCTGGCTTCACCTATTCCTCTTAGTTTACACATCCATTTCTCTGACCATGACAACGAGTCAGAGGGACAGTCAATGGGCCTTCATCCAATCCATCAAAACAGTCACAGGGACCATGGTGATGAACACTCTTGTCCTTAGTACCCCAGTCAAAGTACCAACTAGACATGGTAGTGTATAACATGGATTCATTTAACCCTGGTAAATGTCTGGGATAACGCATGCCAGTGTAACCTCCATGGAGGAGAACAATGGAGCTACATTTAATAGTGTTTACATTGATTTCATTTGGGAGTCGGACTAGGAAGCTCCACGCCGTTAGCATTCGCTGTTGCTCTAGAATGGAAACAATTATGAGATGAATCTAGCTTTTTTTCTGTGCTTCCGTTCTCAAATAAATTACAAACTGCATACATGGATACCCCATCAACATTAGAATAAGGTGTTATTCAGACCAGGCTTCAAATACTAGTGGAAATGTGAAATCCTTTCAGCGTTTCTTTTAGCTCGTCTGGAGTGCTAGGTGGGCCATGTTTGCACTTTTTCAACTATTTTCTTGGTTCCATTGTGCAAGACAAGCTCAATCAAGCCCAGACAGATCAAATGTTTAAACAACATGTCAACCTTACTTGAAGCCAGATCTGGTGCTGTTTACTGGTGATACGTTGTTTACCATAACAGAATAAACCCCGATATACTTACTTATTGTCGTTGTTTAATACTTCTACTGTCTGTTGATACTGGCCATTCATCCTGCTCTCCTTACTGTAGAGGACAGAGACACCGTCACATGCTCATATCAAATGACACGGGACAGTGAGAAGAACATCATCCAACATACATGGTTACAGTTGACTTGAAACATCCAGGTTACATAACAGTCATTCAAATGACAGTGTCACAGTGAAGGTTACATTTGTATAGTAGTCATTAAGCTGATGCTCTTATCCCCTGTGACGTAAAGTCTTTTCATCTTAAGGTAGCTGGGTGAGAAACACACATATCAGTCAGTCATAGTGAGCTCCTGTTTCCTCAACAAAGTCAGTGGTAGTAGGAGTGTTAGTTCAAGAGTGACTGTTACTACAATCTGTTATGTCACGTTTGACAGTGTTATGAAGGAAAGTGTTACCACATACTAGAATTCTGTCATGAGTATTCAGACATAATACTGTGTCTTGGATTGATTGATCGATTGATTTTGGGGTCAAGACATTTCTCCAGTTATAAACTATTGAAAGTACAAAGAACCCCAGAGGATGACATGTGTCCCACACATCCACTAGGTGGCAGGGGTGTCCTGCATAATAAGCAGACAGACAGGAGAGCCTCCTACACTCTCCTATTTCTCTGCCGTTCACTACAGCCAGAGACGCATGATCAAAGCATGGTTCAATGACGAACAGGCAGACAGTAGGAAGGCAGGGTATACGACAGGCAGTAGGAAGGCGGGGTATACGACAGGCAGTAGGAAGGCAGGGTATACAACAGGCAGTAGGAAGGCGGGGTATACGACAGGCAGTAGGAAGGCGGGGTATACAATAGACAGTAGGAAGGCGGGGTATACGATAGACAGTAGGAAGGCGGGGTATACGACAGACAGTAGGAAGGCAGGGTATACGATAGACAGTAGGAAGGCAGGGTATACGACAGGCAGTAGGAAGGCAGGGTATACGACAGGCAGTAGGAAGGCGGGGTATACGACAGGCAGTAGGAAGGCAGGGTATACGACAGGCAGTAGGAAGGCAGGGTATACGACAGGCAGTAGGAAGGCGGGGTATACGACAGGCAGTAGGAAGGCAGGGTATACGACAGGCAGTAGGAAGGCAGGGTATACGACAGGCAGTAGGAAGGCGGGGTATACGACAGGCAGTAGGAAGGCAGGGTATACGACAGGCAGTAGGAAGGCGGGGTATACGACAGGCAGTAGGAAGGCGGGGTATACAATAGACAGTAGGAAGGCGGGGTATACGACAGGCAGTAGGAAGGCAGGGTATACGACAGGCAGTAGGAAGGCAGGGTATACGACAGGCAGTAGGAAGGCAGGGTATACGACAGGCAGTAGGAAGGCAGGGTATACGACAGGCAGTAGGAAGGCGGGGTATACGACAGGCAGTAGGAAGGCAGGGTATACGACAGGCAGTAGGAAGGCGGGGTATACGACAGGCAGTAGGAAGGCGGGGTATACAATAGACAGTAGGAAGGCGGGGTATACGATAGACAGTAGGAAGCCGGGGTATACGACAGACAGTAGGAAGGCAGGGTATACGATAGACAGTAGGAAGGCAGGGTATACGACAGGCAGTAGGAAGGCGGGGTATACGACAGGCAGTAGGAAGGCGGGGAATACAATAGACAGTAGGAAGGCGGGGTATACAATAGACAGTAGGAAGGCAGGGTATACGACAGGCAGTAGGAAGGCAGGGTATACGATAGACAGTAGGAAGGCAGGGTATACGACAGGCAGTAGGAAGGCGGGGTATACGACAGGCAGTAGGAAGGCGGGGTATACAATAGACAGTAGGAAGGCGGGGTATACGATAGACAGTAGGAAGGCAGGGTATACGACAGGCAGTAGGAAGGCAGGGTATACGACAGACAGTAGGAAGGCAGGGTATACGACAGGCAGTAGGAAGGTAGGGTATATGACAGGCAGTAGGAAGGTAGGGTATATGATAGACAGTAGGAAGGTAGGGTATACAATAGACAGTAGGAAGGCAGGGTATACGACAGGCAGTAGGAAGGTAGGGTATATGATAGACAGTAGGAAGGCGGGGTATACGACAGGCAGTAGGAAGGTAGGGTATACAATAGACAGTAGGAAGGTAGGGTATATGATAGACAGTAGGAAGGTAGGGTATACAATAGACAGTAGGAAGGCAGGGTATACGACAGGCAGTAGGAAGGCAGGGTATACGACAGGCAGTAGGAAGGTAGGGTATATGATAGACAGTAGGAAGGCGGGGTATACAATAGACAGTAGGAAGGTAGGGTATACAATAGACAGTAGGAAGGTAGGGTATACAATAGACAGTAGGAAGGCAGGGTATACGACAGGCAGTAGGAAGGCAGGGTATACGACAGACAGTAGGAAGGCGGGGTATACAATAGACAGTAGGAAGGTAGGGTATACAATAGACAGTAGGAAGGCAGGGTATACGATAGGCAGTAGGAAGGCAGGGTATACGACAGGCAGTAGGAAGGCAGGGTATACGACAGGCAGTAGGAAGGTGGAGGATGGAGAACACACAGCGTTCATACACTCATCATTATTTTATAGTGCGGGAGCACGAGGAGTGAGGGCTTTCTATTTCCAAACCAGAGCTTAGATCTGCAGTGTGTGTGTGTGTGTGTGTGTGTGTGTGTGTGTGTGAGACCTCACCTGGAAGCTATGAAAGGTGTCATGTCCAGCTCTAGAGGGAAGGAGACGTAGGTGGTGATCTTCCTCCTCAGTTTGGCAGAGTGTTCAAACCGCTACACCCCAGGAGGTAGGAGGGAGAGAAGAGAAGAGAGGGGGAGAGAAAGAAGAGAGGGGAAGAGGGAGAGAAAGAAGAGAGGGGAAGAGGGAGAGAAAGAAGAGGGAGAGAAAGAAGAGGGGGAGAGGAGGGAGAGAAAGAAGAGAAGAGGGGAGAGGGAGAGAAGGAAGAGAAGAGGAAAAAGAGGAAAGAGAGGGGGAGAGGGGAGGAGGGAAAGCGAGAAGGGGAAAAGAGAGAGAAGGGGGAAAAGAGAGAGAAGGGGGAAAAGAGAGAGAAGAGGGGGCAGAAAGGAGAGAGGGGGAAAAGAGAGAGAAGGGGGAAAAGAGGGGGAAACGAGAGAGAAGGGGGAAAAGAGAGAGAAGAGGGGGTAGAAAGGAGAGAGGGGGAAAAGAGAGAAGGGGGAAAAGAGGGGGGAACGAGAGAGAAGGGGGAAAAGAGAGAGAAGAGGGGGCAGAAATGAGAGATGGGGAAGAGAGAGAAGGGGGAAGAGAGGGGGAAAAGAGAGAGAAGAGGGAAAAGAGAGAGAAGGGGAAGAGAGAGAGAAGGGGGAAAAGAGAGAGAAGAGGGGGCAGAAAGGAGAGAGGGGGAAAAGAGAGAGAAGGGGGAAAAGAGAGCGAAGGGGGAAAAGAGAGAGAAGGGGGAAAAGAGAGAGAAGGGGGAAAAGAGAACGAAGGGGGAAAAGAGAGAAGGGGGAAAAGAGAGAGAAGGGGGAAAAGAGAGAAGAGGGGGAAGAGGGAGAGGGGTAGAAGGAGAGCAGAGGGGGAGGGAAGAGAGAGAGAGACATTATTTAGACTCCTCCCTGATCTTCTTGTCATTCTGAAGGGAGGGATTACGTGTGAGAAGTAGAGAGCTCTGTCAGACTAGAGCCCTGATGGTAAAAGATGGATCAGTCTGAAGAGAAGAGAGATTCCCACGTTCAGCATAGTCCTAGGAATATTTTAAAAAGCTTATGTATGGCTCCCCCATACTCCATAAATAAAACGTGTAGAAGGCTGTATGTGTGTGACTCTCTGTGTGTGTGTGTAGTGACAGTAATGGAAGGCAAATCTTTCCACACACAAAGCCTTCTACCAGTAGTTATAATGGAAAGTATAAGTATACAGTGAGAATGAAAAATGTAAAATGATATTTTCTTATATTCATATATTTCAATATATTTATTATATATTATTATACTTCATTATTATATGATAAGTTCTTATATTGTATTTCAATAGATTGTCCTTAGTGGTCCTCTTGTGATTGGCTGGGAGCAGAGAGGAGCAGAGAGAGACTCACTTTGAGATGGAAACACGCCACGATGGGGAGCTTCTTCATCGTCAGCTGTTTGGTGGACTCCTGGTAACTATGGCAACCGCCACATTTGATTTTGGCACTGCTTCCTAGATGCTCAGGCCGAGTGAACCTGCAGAAAGAGGGAGTGGAATATTAAGAGAAAGACAGGAGAGAGAGGGGGAGAGAGAACGAGAGATCTTGAGGAGAGAGAGAGAACGAGAGAGCATGAGGCGAGCGAGCGCGAGAGTATGAGGAGAGCGAGCGGGAGAGCATGAGGAGAGCGAGAGAGCATGAGAGCGAGAGAGCATGAGCGCGAGAGAGCATGAGCGCGAGAGAGCATGAGCGCGAGAGAGCATGAGCGCGAGAGAGCATGAGGAGAGCATGGGGAGAGAAAGCATGAGAGTGACAGAGCATGGGGAGAGAGCATGAGAAGAGAGCGAGAGAGCGCGGGGAGAGAGTACGAGGAGAGAGAGAGCGGGGAGAGAGCACGAGGAGAGAGCACGAGGAGAGAGCACGAGGAGAGAGCACGAGGAGAGAGCACGAGGAGAGAGAGCACGAGGAGAGAGAGCACGAGGAGAGAGAGCACGAGGAGAGAGAGCACGAGGAGAGAGCAAGAGAGAGTATGAGGAGCGCGAGAGAGAGCATGAGGAGAGAGAATGAGCGCGAGAGAGCATGAGCGCGAGAGAGCATGAGAACGAGAGAGCATGAGAACGAGAGAGCATGAGGAGAGCATGGGGAGAGAAAGCATGAGAGTGACAGAGCATGGGGAGAGAGCATGAGAAGAGGGGGAGAGAGCACGAGGAGAGAGAGAGCGGGGAGAGAGCATGAGGAGAGAGCACGAGGAGAGAGCACGAGGAGAGAGCACGAGGAGAGAGCACGAGGAGAGAGAGCACGAGGAGAGAGAGCACGAGGAGAGAGAGCACGAGGAGAGAGAGCACGAGGAGAGAGAGCACGAGGAGAGAGAGCACGAGGAGAGAGAGCACAAGGAGAGAGAGCGCAAGAGAGAGTATGAGGAGCGCGAGAGAGAGCATGAGGAGAGAGAATGAGCGCGAGAGAGCATGAGCGCGAGAGAGCATGAGAGCGAGAGAGCATGAGGAGAGCATGGGGAGAGAAAGCATGAGAGTGACAGAGCATGGGGAGAGAGCATGAGAAGAGAGCGAGAGAGCGCGGGGAGAGAGTACGAGGAGAGAGAGAGCGGGGAGAGAGCACGAGGAGAGAGCACGAGGAGAGAGCACGAGGAGAGAGCACGAGGAGAGAGAGCACGAGGAGAGAGAGCACGAGGAGAGAGAGCACGAGGAGAGAGAGCACGAGGAGAGAGAGCACGAGGAGAGAGAGCACGAGGAGAGAGAGCACGAGGAGAGAGAGCACGAGGAGAGAGAGCACGAGAGCACGAGGAGAGAGAGTATGAGGAGAGAGAGTATGAGGAGCGCGAGAGAGAGCATGAGGAGAGAGAGAGAGCATGAGGAGAGAGAGAGAGCATGAGGAGAGAGAGAGAGCATGAGGAGAGAGAGAGCATGAGGAGAGAGAGAGAGCATGAGGAGAGAGAGAGCATGAGGAGAGAGAGCATGAAGAGAGCGAGAGAATGAGGAGAGAGAGAGAGCATGAGGAGAGAGAGAGCATGAGGAGAGAGAGCATGAAGAGAGCGAGAGAATATGAGGAGAGCGAGAGAATATGAGGAGAGAGAGAGAGCATGAGGAGAGAGAGAGCATGAGGAGAGAGAGAGAGCATGAGGAGAGAGAGAGAGCATGAGGAGAGAGAGAGAGCATGAGGAGAGAGAGCATGAGGAGAGAGAGCATGAAGAGAGCGAGAGAATATGAGGAGAGCGAGAGAATATGAGGAGAGAGAGAAGGAAGGGTGAGAAAGGGGTGGAGGAAGAGAGAAAGAGGGAAGATAATACATACAGAGGGTACAGAGACAGATAAAGTAGAAACACACTGAGTGTACATAACATTAGAAACACCTTCCTAATATTAAGCTGCACCCCCTGAGAACAGCCTCAATTCCGCAGGGTATGGACTACAAGGTGTCAAAAGGGATGCTGGCCCATGTTGACTCCAATGCTTCCCATTGTTGTCTCAAGTTGGCTAGATGTCCTTTGGGTGGAGGACCATTCTTCATCCACACAGGAAACTGTTGAAAGTGAAAAACCCAGCAGCGTTGCAGTTCTTGACACAAACCGGTACGCCTGGCACCTACCTCCTACTCCCCGGATTCACCCGGTCAGTCTAAGGCATGGAGAGAGCAGGTGTTCCTAATGTTTTGTCCACTCAGCGTATAAAAAGACAACAGAATGTGTTTGTAGTGATACACAACAGGTCAGTTTCCATGGTTACACTGCCAGAGGCTGCACTATAATGCTAAGCAGTGACCAGACCACGCCTGTGGATGGAACAGTGAAGCCAACCGTTTTCTGTAGGGGGGAGGCCAACACTGATGGTCAACGATGTGACTGAGGACTGATACTGGCCATCAGCCAGAGAGAAAGACTTCACACACTGCAGCACATGTTCCCAAGACAAGGACCCCAGGAAGAAGAGCTGCTACTTGGCAAACGCTAAACGGAGACCTGAATAAACAAAAACAATCCAACCTCCACACTAGCATTCCACTAAGAATGCGTGCCCAACACATTGCTTGATTCCCAGTGCTATGCTAGGTGTGGCTATTGGAACAGACCCCAAGTGTGTATACTGTAACAATGTGTTCACCCCTCAGAATCAGCCCTGTCTGTGCCTTTAAGAGCCATGCTGCAGCAACCAGGCTGTGACTGGTGATGAAGTACAAGAGGAAGAGGAAGAGAGAGGAAGTGAGGACAGGTAACAGAGGAGATGGAAGATAAAGAGCAAATTGACATTCATTCAATTACAGACAGACAATTTAAAAAACAAATCAAATTTTAATAAACTCTCATATCTACTGGGTGAAATACCACAATGTGCCATCACAGCAGCAAGATGTGTGACCTGTTGCCACAAGAGAAGGGCAACCAGTGAAGAACAAACACCATTGTATACAGAGATATAATTTGAAATGTCTTAATTATTTTGACACTTTTGTAAGTGTAATGTTTACAGTAAATGCTTTATTGTTTATAATCCATTTCACTTTCCTTGGCAATGTAAACATGCGTTTCCCAAGCCAATAAAGCCCCTTAAAGTGACATTGTGAGAGATGGTGGCCCATATGAAGAGGAGAGAGGGACAGACATGGTGAAAGACCTGGGGACGGACAGTCGTTTCGTGTGCTCTACCTGCGTAGACAGTCTGTGAGCGTGGTGGCCCCTGAAAGATGGCTATCTCCGTTGACCGTTGAGCCGTCTCCCCCGGGGCTAAGGGGCCAGAAGGGAGTGGACGAGCCCGGCAGGTCCAGACTGATGTCCCAGAATGGGTCTATCGTGGTGGACACACCGCTAGAGGGGAGGGGAGACAGCCAATGAGATACATCATGTGTGTATGGGTGAGTTATGGAGGTAATAAAGACTGGTGTGTGTTGTTAGTAGTCATGGGGAAAGGGTGATAAATGGTCATGGTGCATAAGCTTTTATCCACACTGTGTGTGTGTGTGTGTGTGTGTGTGTGTGTGTGTGTGTGTGTGTGTACATACATTCGGTTCAGCCAAGCTCACCAGTTTGCAATTCAATCGAGTGATATAAAGATAGGTGGTTTTACATGTTAGGTATTTGTAACGCTATGCTTTGAGAATGAATGTAGTTTTAGCTGAGGAGCAGAGAATATATAGGTGGCACACACACACACACACACACACACACACACACACACACAGAGAGAGAGAAAGGGAATACAAGTGTTGATTAGTTATTGTGGGGCTATTACCACCGTCTCCGTCCAGTAGGGGGCTATTACCACCGTCTCCGTCCAGTAGGGGGCTATTACCACCGTCTCCGTCCAGTAGGGGGCTATTACCACCGTCTCCGTCCAGTTAGGGGGCTATTACCACCGTCTCCGTCCAGTAGGGGGATATTACCACCGTCTCCGTCCAGTAGGGGGCTATTACCACCGTCTCCGTCCAGTAGGGGGATATTACCACCGTCTCCGTCCAGTAGGGGGCTATTACCACCGTCTCCGTCCAGTAGGGGGATATTACCACCGTCTCCGTCCAGTAGGGGGATATTACCACTGTCTCCGTCCAGTAGGGGGCTATTACCACCGTCTCCGTCCAGTAGGGGGCTATTACCACCGTCTCCGTCCAGTAGGGGGATATTACCACCGTCTCCGTCCAGTAGGGGGCTATTACCACCGTCTCCATCCAGTAGGGGGCTATTACCACCGTCTCCGTCAAGTAGGGGGCTATTACCACCGTCTCCGTCCAGTTAGGGGGCTATTACCACCGTCTCCGTCCAGTAGGGGGCTATTACCACCGTCTCCGTCCAGTTAGGGGGCTATTACCACCGTCTCCGTCCAGTAGGGGGCTATTACCACCGTCTCCGTCCAGTTAGGGGGCTATTACCACCGTCTCCGTCCAGTAGGGGGCTATTACCACCGTCTCCGTCCAGTAGGGGGATATTACCACCGTCTCCGTCCAGTAGGGGGCTATTACCACCGTCTCCGTCCAGTAGGGGTATATTACCACCGTCTCCGTCCAGTTAGGGGGCTATTACCACCATCTCCGTCCAGTAGGGGGATATTACCACCGTCTCCGTCCAGTAGGGGGCTATTACCACCGTCTCCGTCCAGTAGGGGGATATTACCACCGTCTCCGTCCAGTAGGGGGCTATTACCACCATCTCCGTCCAGTAGGGGGATATTACCACCGTCTCCGTCCAGTAGGGGGATATTACCACCGTCTCCGTCCAGTAGGGGGCTATAATCACCATCTCCGTCCAGTAGGGGGATATTACCACCGTCTCCGTCCAGTAGGGGGCTATTACCACCGTCTCCGTCCAGTAGGGGGATATTACCACCGTCTCCGTCCAGTAGGGGGATATTACCACCGTCTCCGTCCAGTAGGGGGATATTACCACCGTCTCCGTCCAGTTAGGGGGCTATTACCACCATCTCCGTCCAGTAGGGGGATATTACCACCGTCTCCGTCCAGTAGGGGGCTATTACCACCGTCTCCGTCCAGTAGGGGGATATTACCACCGTCTCCGTCCAGTAGGGGGATATTACCACCGTCTCCGTCCAGTAGGGGGATATTACCACCGTCTCCGTCCAGTAGGGGGCTATTACCACCGTCTCCGTCCAGTAGGGGGATATTACCACCGTCTCCGTCCAGTAGGGGGATATTACCACCGTCTCCGTCCAGTAGGGGGATATTACCACCGTCTCCGTCCAGTAGGGGGATATTACCACCGTCTCCGTCCAGTAGGGGGCTATAATCACCATCTCCGTCCAGTAGGGGGATATTACCACCATCTCCGTCCAGTAGGGGGATATTACCACCGTCTCCGTCCAGTAGGGGGATATTACCACCGTCTCCGTCCAGTAGGGGGCTATTACCACCGTCTCCGTCCAGTAGGGGGATATTACCACCGTCTCCGTCCAGTAGGGGGCTATTACCACCGTCTCCGTCCAGTAGGGGGCTATTACCACCGTCTCCGTCCAGTAGGGGGCTATTACCACCGTCTCCGTCCAGTAGGGGGATATTACCACCGTCTCCGTCCAGTAGGGGGATATTACCACCGTCTCCGTCCAGTAGGGGGATATTACCACCGTCTCCGTCCAGTAGGGGGATATTACCACCGTCTCCGTCCAGTAGGGGGATATTACCACCGTCTCCGTCCAGTAGGGGGATATTACCACCGTCTCCGTCCAGTAGGGGGATATTACCACCGTCTCCGTCCAGTAGGGGGATATTACCACCGTCTCCGTCCAGTAGGGGGTTATTACCACCGTCTCCGTCCAGTAGGGGGCTATTACCACCGTCTCCGTCCAGTAGGGGGATATTACCACCGTCTCCGTCCAGTAGGGGGCTATTACCACCGTCTCCGTCCAGTAGGGGGTTATTACCACCGTCTCCGTCCAGTAGGGGGCTATTACCACCGTCTCCGTCCAGTAGGGGGCTATTACCACCGTCTCCGTCCAGTAGGGGGCTATTACCACCGTCTCCGTCCAGTTAGGGGGCTATTATCACCGTCTCCGTCCAGTAGGGGCTTATTACCACCGTCTCCGTCCAGTAGGGGGCTATTACCACCGTCTCCGTCCAGTAGGGGGCTATTACCACCGTCTCCGTCCAGTAGGGGGCTATTACCACCGTCTCCGTCCAGTAGGGGGCTATTACCACCGTCTCCGTCCAGTAGGGGGATATTACCACCGTCTCCGTCCAGTAGGGGGATATTACCACCGTCTCCGTCCAGTAGGGGGATATTACCACCGTCTCCGTCCAGTAGGGGGATATTACCACCGTCTCCGTCCAGTAGGGGGATATTACCACCGTCTCTGTCCAGTAGGGGGCTATTACCACCGTCTCCGTCCAGTAGGGGGCTATTACCACCGTCTCCGTCCAGTAGGGGGATATTACCACCGTCTCCGTCCAGTAGGGGGCTATTACCACCATCGGAGGGTCTGATTGTGGTTTGTGAAGTTAGCCTTTTTATAGGTATATCTAATCATGTAGTTCTGGAGTGAGTGAGGTAAAACAGAGATTATTCTAGAGATTATTCTAAGTATAATGGAGCCAAGCCTTGAGCACAAGCTACAAGACATAGTGAAGAAGTACTGTAGCTAAAGAGCTAACCTTACAGTCTCCTGGTATACGACAGGTAGCCTAGTGGTTAGGGTGTTGGGCTAGAAACAGAAAGGTTGCAAGATCGAATCTGTCATTCTGACCCTGAACAAGGCAGTTAAACCCACTGTTCCTAGGCCGTCATTGTAAATAAGAATTTGTTCTTAACTGACTTGCCTCGTTAAATAAAGGTAAAATAAAAACAAAAACATTCTGGAGCTAGCCCTACGGACAGGTATTCTGGAGCTATCCCTACGGCCAGGTATTCTGGAGCTAGCCCTACAGCCAGGTATTCTGGAGCTAGCCCTACGGACAGGTATTCTGGAGCTATCCCTACGGACAGGTATTCTGGAGCTATCCCTACAGCCAGGTATTCTGGAGCTATCCCTACAGCCAGGTATTCTGGAGCTATCCCTACGACCAGGTATTCTGGAGCTAGCCCTACAGCCAGGTATTCTGGAGCTAGCCCTACGGACAGGTATTCTGGAGCTAGCCTTACAGACAGGTATTCTGGAGCTAGCCTTACAGACAGGTATTCTGGAGCTAGCCTTACAGCCAGGTATTCTGGAGCTATCCCTACAGCCAGGTATTCTGGAGCTAGCCCTACGGACAGGTATTCTGGAGCTAGCCCTACAGCCAGGTATTCTGGAGCTGTCCCTACGGCCAGGTATTCTGGAGCTAGCCCTAGCCAGGTATTCTGGAGCTAGCCCTACGGCCAGGTATTCTGGAGCTAGCCCTACGGCCAGGTATTCTGGAGCTATCCCTACGGCCAGGTATTCTGGAGCAATCCCTACGACCAGGTATTCTGGAGCTAGCCCTATGGGCAGGTATTCTGGAGCTAGCCCTACAGCCAGGTATTCTGGAGCTAGCCCTACGGCCAGGTATTCTGGAGCTATCCCTACGGCCAGGTATTCTGGAGCAATCCCTACGACCAGGTATTCTGGAGCTAGCCCTACGGACAGGTATTCTGGAGCTAGCCCTACAGCCAGGTATTCTGGAGCTATCCCTACGGCCAGGTATTCTGGAGCTAGCCCTACGGACAGGTATTCTGGAGCTAGCCCTACGGCCAGCTATTCTGGAACTAGCTTCTGTGTTGTGTGTGGCCAGGTGTGGCTGAGCCCGGATAGCTGTGTTGCACTGTGTAGAGTGCAGTTGAGTGCCCTAGAGTACAGTGAGCTCTGTGTAACAGGACAGCCCAGCATCTAGAGAACCTCCTCTCAACAGCAGCTTCACCAGGAGGGGAGGACATGACTTAAATATGAGAGGAGTGCAGTGAAGGGGCAGTGTTGGGAGACTGGTAAAGATGAGAGCAGGTTAGAAAAGGGTCACTCCAGACTGATAAATCAGGGTAGTGTTGGGATGGAGGGAGGTAGCTGAGATCAGAGGGAGAAGGGTGAGGGAGGAGGGGGTAAGATGGAGGAGGATGCAGAGGAGAAGAGGGAGAAGGAGGATGGGAGGTGAAAGCAGAGGAAGGGAGTTCTTGCCTCTTGGCAATGTAGGAAGTCCTTTGAGAGGATGTCAAAATGTCAAACGTGAGTATTTTACCAGTCTTGACACATACAACCTTCACTTTCTTCCACACTCTCTCACACCCCCCCCCCCCCCCCCCCACACCCAGATTTTAAACATGGGGGATGTTGGCTAGTGGAAGGAACACGGAATGAGGCACACACTTACTGGCAGACTTGACAGGTGACGTCTGATTGGAGTCCGCCAGTGAAAATTTGGTCAATGATGCAGCTACAGTGGTTTGGATTGTTGGCCTTCTTCCCGTTGTCGTCTCCTAGGTAACAGAACACAGAGACAGATGGAGAGCGAGTACACATCAACACAGTGGACACCTTTGCACTTTTAAAGGACTCTTTCACTCTCTCGCCTCCCCCCCCTTCTCACTGTCTGTCACCCCCTCCCACTCTGTCCCCCCACTCTCTGTCACACCCCCCACCCCTCGCTCTCTCCCCACTGCAGTGAAGCCTGTCTAGCACCTCTAAACTCCCTCTACAATTCTGGCGAATCAGAGGCCTCCTTACTGCCAGGTCCCTCCCTCTGTGTCATGGCGGTGCAGTGGGGCACATTATCATTCCACCCCACAATCCTCTCGGTCCCTTCGGTGCGTGGCATTGTCACTTCCCTTCAATCTTCCCCTTCAGTACATTTCCACTGGTGCTGAGTGCGGACAACACACTGCATTATGGGTAGATTTGACACAGACGTGTCTCCTCGGCTAAAGTGGAGTTTTAATTGACACGACTGAGGATTCAGAGCATGCAGAATTTATGCAGGCAGACAGACGTGACAAATCGGTTCTCTCTTATAACCTATTTGAACTGTAGGGGAACAGATTATTCCCTTTTTAACCAGACGATTACAGTGTAGATCTCATACATTTATCATCCATTTTGTCTTGATGAAACCCACTTTGGTCTCTATTCCGCTAGAAGAATCAGAACATCTCTGTTCAGTTACACTGAAGAGATACAATATAGCTCAACCTCAGTGTCACTTCTCTTTAACAATAACACAGTACTATTGTGTATTTATCAGTAAGTTAAGTGAAACTTTCCCACAGTATTTAATTAATAAGTCAGGACAGCGATACTTACGGGCGGTGTCTCCTTTACAGTGGCGGTGCAGCACGTCCAGCGCTGCGATGAGGAACTCGTGGGCATCCTGTTGCTCGTAGCCCGCTAAGTGACGTGCGTGAGTCCACACCAGGTGCAGCAGCCGGAAGGGAATGTGGGGCCAACGGTGGCCCGAGTAGAACTGTGGAGAGAAAGTAGGAAATGGGGAGAACAGGGATTTAATATCTGGCAGCCATGTTGTTAAATGTACCTAGACTCAACTTGTATCTTCTTTGTACAGCTGAGACCTTAGCACAGGGTTTCAAACCTTTCTGGGCCCGTGACCCCATTTTGATATTTAAAACATTTCATGTGTTGTAGTCAATGGACAATGTTTACTTTTTTATTCGGAGCTTTGACAGTCTATTACAAATCCGTTTACAGTACTATGACGGTCTATTACAGATCAGTTTACAGTACTATGACGGTCTATTACAAATCAGTTTACAGTACTATGACAGTCTATTACAAATCAGTTTACAGTACTATGACGGTCTATTACAAATCCGTTTACAGTACTATGACAGTCTATTACAAATCAGTTTACAGTACTATGACGGTCTATTACAAATCCGTTTACAGTACTATGACAGTCTATTACAGATCAATTTACAGTACTATGACAGTCTATTACAGATCAATTTACAGTACTATGACGGTCTATTACAAATCCATTTACAGTACTATGACGATCTATTACAAATCCGTTTACAGTACTATGACGGTCTATTACAAATCCGTTTACAGTACTATGACAGTCTTTTACAAATCCGTTTACAGTACTATGACGGTCTATTACAAATCCATTTACAGTACTATGACGGTCTATTACAAATCCATTTACAGTACTATGACGGTCTATTACAAATCCGTTTACAGTACTATGACAGTCTATTACAAATCCGTTTACAGTACTATGACGGTCTATTACAAATCCGTTTACAGTACTCTGAATGTATTTCTAACTGAAGGAAGTATGGTTTGAAGTGACTGAAATGCATCAGAAAGGTATTGGGAAGTTCAGAAGATGCTCAGGCAATCATTTTGCTTGATCTTCTAAGTAGAAAAGAACATCAAATGCTATTATTTGTTAGTGAATGCTAGTTACTGAGCTTCCAGAGAGGGTGGGTCAAACCAGACTGCTGAATCTCCAGGTTGCTATGGGGATTGGATGACTGACAGTCTAGGTCAGGGTGTGAGATGTAGAGAACACCATAATGAAAGGAGTGCTCTGCTTGAATGCACAACCAAGCCCTGCCTATTACGGCACACACACACACACCTTTAATCTCCTGACTCTCCTTCTGAGGCCTGATTGAGATTTGAGGAAATCACGCACGCACTAACAAGCTTATATCTTGTATCTTACAGGCTCTTTGGTCCTCCGCTGCAGCTTGAAGCAGTCTGACAAACCAAAGAGTCTATAAAAAGGAAGACAGGGAGGAGCTGATCAAAGACCAACTCCTCCCTGGCTGAGAGGAGCTATGTGTGGGTACAAAGTCAGAGGAACAGCCCCTCTTTCCTGGTACTGATAATGGTGCTGCATGCTCCAGGTTCAAAGGGAAAGAGGAACGCGTGGAGCAGGAATGAACAATGTGATTGGGAGAGAGGGAAGAGAAGTGTGTGTGAGCGTCTGGCTCTTAGGGACAAGAACAAGGATATGCTCTCTAGCTGAATAGTTCTCAGCAAGCACAAAGTTTGTTCTGAAACTTTTATTCTAGTTCCCATTGCAACATGACAAATATTCTCCAAGGGTATGCTTTTCACTTTTCTCCTTGGTCTACTCTAGACACCAGTTCATTCACCATTCACGGTCACATCTGAACACCTGATTCAACTTGTCAACTCATCATCAGGCCCTCAAGGAGTTGAACCAGGTGTTTGTTTATCTGGGGCTACACCAGAAGTGTGTACTGTTGGGGTGGTGGAGGAGTGGAGTTGGGAACCACTGACATAGCTTTCCCCTGGATTCACTTGGTCGGTCTATGAGCCCTTACTGATGTCACTTGTTAAATCCACTTCAATCAGTGTAGCTGAAGGGGAGGAGACAGTGTAAAGAAGGATGTTTAAACCTTGACTATGTCATGGAAAGAGCAGGTCTAACATTCTGTACACTCAGTGTATACACACACCAGAGAGTGGGGGGGTGTGAGGAGACACCTGAGCACCAGTTCTATAATGATCAGGGAGCATTGAGTTTAGTAGATGTAATCTAACCAACTGACTGTACTAAACACATTCAGAACTGTGAACGATTGGTAAGGAGCCTAGCATTTAGAGATAAGTATGGAGACAGACCATCCCCCCACCCTCACACAGACTGGTGAGTTGAGTTTAAACAAAATGCCAAATACTGTAGCTGTATAATACAACAGGGCATTCTGGTTGAACTCTGTTCATTTCTCTCAGACATAGTGGTTTCCTTCCAGCTCCACAACGCAGTGATCCAGTCAGTGACTCCCTTTGCAGTCAGTCTGTTAGTCTGGGAGAACATTCTGTTTTGATGTGGTTAGTCATTCCATTTCTATGTCTGACTGGTTGTAATTCTGTCTCATATGTTTTCCTTTGGCCTCCCAAACCCCTAGAAGACTGCATTTGACCGACCTAGTGTTGCAACATTCCAGTCTTTCCCAGAAATCCCTGTTGGAGGACTCCCTCCCTGATTATTCCTTCCTGATTCCGGGAACTGGGATTCTCCAACAACAAACATTTCTGAAAAACCTGGGAATTTGGGAATTTTTTACGGAATTGAGCAGATTGCCACCCTATCCCCCCAGCTCCGGCCTTACCTCCTGAAAGAGCTGTGACATCTCACACACCAGACAGGAGTTGGACTGCATCTCACACTTGTGCCTGTCGGACAGGAAGAAGTCGCGCAGCAGGGGGGTGTGGGTGAGGGCCTGGACGATGCAGTTCATGAAGCACGTGTTGCCCAGGTTGATCAACCCTCGTAAACCTGACGGGAGACGGGGGGGTTTAGAGAGAGAGGGGGAATGTGAAAAAGTAGGCCCATCTTCAGGACAAACATTCAAGAGAAGCACAGCTCTAACAGTCACATCTCCTGTAACAGAGATGAGGACATTACGCTCTAACATTCACATCTCCTGTAACAGAGAGGAGGACATTCACATCTCCTGTAACAGAGAGGAGGACATTATGCTCTAACATTCACATCTCCTGTAACAGTGAGGAGGACATTAAGCTCTAACATTCACATCTCCTGTAACAGAGAGGAGGACATTACGCTCTAACATTCACATCTCCTGTAACAGAGAGGAGGACATTACGCTCTAACATTCACATCTTCTGTAACAGATAAGACATTACGCTCTAACATTCACATCTCCTGTAACAGAGAGGAGGACATTACGCTCTAACATTCACATCTCCTGTAACAGAGAGGACATTACGCTCTAACATTCACATCTCCTGTAACAGAGAGGAGGACATTACGCTCTAACATTCACATCTCCTGTAACAGAGAGGAGGACATTACGCTCTAACATTCACATCTCCTGTAACAGAGAGGACATTACGCTCTGACATTCACATCTCCTGTAACAGAGAGGAGGACATTAAGCTCTAACATTCACATCTCCTGTAACAGAGAGGAGGACATTACGCTCTGACATTAATTTACTTTATTTGACAGGGACAAAGACAAGTAATAAACAGTTTTGTAAATGTGCTAAATTTCGCTAGCGTAATCAGCCATGGTTTGGGCTAGCGTAATCAGCCATGGTTTGGGCTAGCGTAATCAGCCATGATTTGGGCTAGCGTAATCCAGCCATGGTTTGGGCTAGCGTAATCAGCCATGGTTTGGGCTAGCGTAATCAGCCATGGTTTGGGCTAGCGTAATCCAGCCATGGTTTGGGCTAGCGTAATCAGCCATGGTTTGGGCTAGCGTAATCAGCCATGGTTTGGGCTAGCGTAATCCAGCCATGGTTTGGGCTAGCGTAATCAGCCATGGTTTGGGCTAGCGTAATCAGCCATGGTTTGGGCTAGCGTAATCAGCCATGGTTTGGGCTAGCGTAATACAGCCATGGTTTGGGCTAGCGTAATCCAGCCATGGTTTGGGCTAGTGCAGATAAAAGCTGTGGTCCACCACAAAGGCCTGTGTGAACAGATCAGGTGAGGCCCAGTGTGGAGCCCTGGGACTGGTCCAGCCTGTTTGGCCCAGGAATAGAGCTCTCGGCTGGGGGTTAAACTCTCCAGACTCGACCCACTCCACACACCCCGAGAAAGCTGGGCTGGCCTCTCTACGAGTGTTTCATTACAGTGAGAGGGGGGAAGAGAACAAAGTAGGAAGACTGAATGAACTCTACACAATCAAGCGAGATAACTGCAGAGAGGAAAAGAGATTGAAACAGAGGCGTAAGTAAGTTTGAATCTACAAAGAGTTTGAGTTGAGTTGAGTTTGAGAAACAGAGAGCGTCTGAGAGAAAGAGAGAAGAGACCATCCTTGTTGTGTGCACTTGTCATTGAAGAAGGAACAGTGCATTCTCTCTCTCTCTCTCTCTCCCTCTCTGGGCTTCTGCCTGCTGCCCTGTGGTGTTCATTACTCCTCTATAGCCCAACATAAACACATAAGTTACCCTGGACTATACAGACAACACCAGAGACACCTGGACTATACAGACAACACCAGAGACACCTGGACTATACAGACAACACCACAGACACCTGGACTATACAGACAACACCACAGACACCTGGACTACACAGACAACACCACAGACACCTGGACTTTACAGACAACACCACAGACACCTGGACTACACAGACACAGCCACAGACACCTGGACTACACAGACACAGCCACAGACACCTGGACTACACAGACACAGACACCTGGACTACACAGACACCTGGACTACACAGACACAGACACCTGGACTACACAGACACAGACACCTGGACTACACAGACAACACCAGACACCTGGACTACACAGACACAGCCACAGACACCTGGACTACACAGACACAGACACCTGGACTACACAGACAACACCAGACACCTGGACTACACAGACACAGCCACAGACACCTGGACTATACAGACACCACCACAGACACCTGGACTTTACAGACAACACCACAGACACCTGGACTTTACAGACAACACCACAGACACCTGGACTACACAGACACAGACACCTGGACTATACAGACACCACCACAGACACCTGGACTATACAGACACCACCACAGACACCTGGACTATACAGACAACACCACAAACACCTGGACTATACAGACACCACCAGAGACACCTGGACTTTACAGACAACACCACAGACACCTGGACTACACAGACACAGACACCTGGACTATACAGACACCACCACAGACACCTGGACTATACAGACAACACCACAGACACCTGGACTATACAGACAACACCACAGACACCTGGACTACACAGACACAGACACCTGGACTATACAGACACCACCACAGACACCTGGACTATACAGACAACACCACAGACACCTGGACTACACAGACAACACCACAGACACCTGGACTATACAGACACCACCACAGACACCTGGACTACACAGACACCACCACAGACACCTGGACTACACAGACACCACCACAGACACACACACGCCTGGGTGATGAAATCGACCCTGCTACTAGCACTTCATAAGGTTGTGCGGAGAGCGGACCAGCCTATATCTCACCAATGGTGCAGTTTGTAGTGATTTTCCTTCGCTTTGGATTGTGCCGTAATAACTCCAGCTCTCGCTTCGTAGGCTCCCACGTCGAATATTTCTCCCCTACACCTGGTCACAAAGACAGAGACATCGTTGACACATTGACGAAACCATCCATATCTTCATCCTGATCCTTGATAAAGGTAGCCTGGTCTCAGATCTGTTTGTGCTGTCCTGCCAACTCCTATGGTAATTGTCACACCGGTGACCATAAGAGTTGGCAAATAGATCTGGGACCAGGCTATGATGGAGATCTATTGCAGGGATTATTAACTAGATTTGGCCCGTGGGACAATTTTTTCTTGAGCGAATGGTTGGGGCCAGAACATAATGAACAAAAATAATGGAGACTGCAGACTGACCCCCCCAAACTGCCCAAACAGATAGAATATTTGACTAAAACAATAATTTCAAACCTTGAACATTTGTATACGATCATGTGTCTATTATGAGTTGGAATATTTTGGAAACAGATTTAAAAAAATTAAAATCAGTTGGAGCTGATTTGCTGGTGTTTTCACAGTAATTGTTTTTACTACCCAAGGGCCACCAGTGGGGAAACAATGGTCTATTGAGACCAAAACATTGGTACAAAGATCAATTAAATCTGTGGAGCATGAAGAGTTATTTTCCAACCTGAACCGAAGGAAAGTCCAGTGGCCTCAGCTATACCTCAGGGCTTCATTCCAGGTCCAGAAGTACTACTCACATTGTATATTAACCATACTGCTTCCTGAGTGAACAACTGGAAGCTACACTTTTATGCTGATGACAGCGTGCCAGTATTTCCACTGCAGTCATTTATAGGTGGTTGCTGTGCCACGACAAAATCATTGATGCCACGACCCAAAAATATGGATCATGAAAAAACAATATTTCTGCTAAGGGCGACTTTGATGATGCTAAAACAGCCCACATTTACTTTTCCTCTGCAAACAAAACTAGTAATGAATAGAAAACATATTCTACTCTGGGATAGTCAGATTTATCTAGTTACCTAGTCGGCTTGTTGTTGCATGCTCTATGCCAGAGAAATATTACTCTCGAGGCACATTCAAGTTGAGTGACATTGAGAGGGAAACATGTAGTGTGACAAGCAGTCAATGACCAAGTCTTGAAATCGCAGGGAAAACAGCAGTTGATGGCTTTGTTTATTTAATTTGTTTAACTCGGCAAGTCAGTTAAGAACAAATTCTTATTTTCAATGACGGCCTAGGAACAGTGGGTTAACTGCCTGTTCAGGGGCAGAACGACAGACTTTTACATTGTCAGCTCGGGGATTTGATCCAGCAACTTTTCGGTTACTAGTCCAACGGCCTAACCACTACCTGCCGCCCCAGAGGATCCCAGCTTTCCATTCCTAACTTTATTTATTTCTCAACTCTTAAATATGTGCGAAATGGATCTTTTTAAACCCAGCGTTTTTAGCAATACTATGATTAAGAATGTTAGCGCTCCTCAATTTGCTGCGAGTGCATAGAGGAGAGTGGGGTTAAATGTAACACGGATCATCTAACTTGGGATAAAACACCACCCTACCTCACAATCATTTCTTCAAATGTAATGACCGTTTCATGGTGACATGAAGTGGTTTCTGTGAGAGGTACAGGCAGTGTCACACAAGATGGCGGTTTACCCCCCGTTACCCTAACAGGTAGGCTACATTATATTCACTTTGTTTCATTCACCAATAGGATCCTAACTAGATAAAAGATTACATTTGGGATCTAGCTAACGATTAGCCCAATAGGGAAAACGCAGATCGCCAACCCCATGCTTCAGCCTATGTATTTATAGTCACTACGCTGCATCAGTTGGGCTACAGGTGATAATGCTGATCGCTAATAGCATTCCTGTTAATATGTACCATGTAAAGGCTATATACCTGCCATGGTCCAATTTGTTAAAATCATTTAAACAAATAATTGTACCAATACATGACCAAAAGTATACGGACACCTGCTCGTTGAACATCTCATTCCAAAATCATGGGCATTACTATGGAGTTGGTCACCCCTTTGCTGCTATAACAGCCTCCACTCTTCTGGGAAGGCTTTCTGCTGGGACTTGCTTCCATTCAGCCACAAGAGCATTAGTGAGGTCACGCACTGATGTTGGGCGATTAAGGCTTGGCTCGCAGTCGCCGTTTCAATTTATCCCAAAGGTGTTCGATGGCCTTGAGGTCAGGGCTCTGTGCAGGCCAGTCAAGTTCTTCCACACTGATCTCAACAAACTATTTCTGTATGGACCCCGCTTTGTGCACGGGGGCATTGTCATGCTGAATCAGGAAAAGGCCTTCCCCAAACTCTTGACACAAAGTTGGAAGCACAGAATCGTCAAGAATGTAATTGTATACTGTAGCATTAAGATTTCCCTTCACTGGAACTAAGGGGCCTAGCCCGAACCATGAAAAACAGCCATAGACCATCATTCCTCCTCCACCAAACGTTATAGTTGGCACTACGCATTTGGGTAGGTAGCATTCTCCTTGCATCCACCAAACCTAGATTTGTCCGTCAGACTTCCAGATGGTGAAGCCAATGCTTGGCATTGCGTATGGTGATCTTAGGCTTGTGTGAGGCTGCTCAGCCATGGAAACCCATTTCATGAAACTCCCGACGAACAGTTGTCCTAACGTTGCTTCCAGAGGCAGTTTGGAACTCGGTAGTGAGGGTTGCAACCAGACGATTTTTACGCACTACACGCTTTTGCACTCAGCGGTCCCGTTCTGTGAGCTTGCGTGGCTTACCACTTCGCGGCTGAGCCAGTGTTGCTCCTAGACGTTTCCACTTCACAATAACAGCACTTACAGTTGACCAGGGCAACTCTAGCAGGGCAGAAACGTGACAAACTAATTATTGGAAAGGTGGCATCCTATTATGGTGAAAGTCACTGAGCTCTTAAGTAAGGCCATTCTACTGCCAATGTTTGTCTATGGAGATTGCATGGCTGTGTGCTCGATTTTAAACACCTGTCAGCAACGGGTGTGACTGAAATAGCCGAATGCACTAATTTGAAGGGGTGTCCAGATACTTTTGTATTGTATATATAGTGTGTGTGAATGCAGCTGCCACTACTTTAAAATCACTGGATGCAGTTTATCATAGCTCCACACATTGTGATCTGGATCAGAAAGTGGATAAATAAATAAAGGTTAAAATACATGAAGGAATAAATCAATTATTGACTGGGGGAGGGAGATAAAACAGACACAGAAAAGTAGCGTTGTCTGAGCTGCTGGAGACCAGCAACACTGTACCTTGCAATTTCCAGGCTTTCCTCTGTTCTTCTTTGGCAATCTGTTCCATCTCTTTGTCGTATATGTAGTCTTGGCACACAAAACAATATATTCCACCATATAATAAGTCTATTGCTGGAAGGGAGAGAGAAAGAAGGAATACAAAACCATTAGAACTAGATATTTCCTACAGAACAACAGCTTGTTGCACGTCTAACCTCATCATTGATGTGGCCAGCGTGACGACAAGCACTTTCTGTGTGTTCCACTCCTCTATTGACTTGAGCCTTGTGTCGTGCCATGTCATTGCTGCTTGCATTGGAGAATTAGAGAACTATCACGTAGGGAAGGTGTGTGTGTGTCACAGAGTATGTTTTTTTTTGTGGGACTGTGTGTCCATCACATCTACCTCCCCTGCTCTTTCCACTAGCCTATGTTCTCCAACACCATGGTAACAATACCTGGGTTCTTCTGTTGCCGTGACAACCTATTTATTCCTAGGTTGCACCTCTGTCACTAAGCATCATGCCACTGTTATGAACGTTCTCAAGCCCTCTGCTGGCGGGCGCCATAGTGGTGCCATAAAGTGGTGCCATAGTGGTGCCATAAAGTCGTGATAGCGTCCGCTCAGAAAGACTGGGGTTAACTACTATTCCATCTAAATTACACTATAGTGCCTGGAAATACGATGACATTGCTAAAGTAGTCAAATATTTAGTAGGAAACTACTTTGCCAGCATTATCATGTCGTCAAAATTACTTTAACCAGATGGCAACGTTGTCATTAGGGGCGGCAGGTAGCCTAGTGGTGGCAGGTAGCCTAGTGGTTAGAGCGTTGGGCCAGTAACCAGCAGGTAGCCTAGTGGTTAGAGCGTTGGGCCAGTAACCAGCAGGTAGCCTAGTGGTTAGAGCGTTGGGCCAGTAACCAGCAGGTAGCCTAGTGGTTAGAGCGTTGGGCCAGTAACCAGCAGGTAGCCTAGTGGTTAGAGCGTTGGGCCAGTAACCAGCAGGTAGCCTAGTGGTTAGAGCGTTGGGCCAGTAACCAGCAGGTAGCCTAGTGGTTAGAGCGTTGGGCCAGTAACCAGCAGGTAGCCTAGTGGTTAGAGCGTTGGGCCAGTAACCAGCAGGTAGCCTTGTGGTTAGAGCGTTGGGCCAGTAACCAGCAGGTAGCCTAGTGGTTAGAGCGTTGGGCCAGTAACCAGCAGGTAGCCTAGTGGTTAGAGCGTTGGGCCAGTAACCAGCAGGTAGCCTAGTGGTTAGAGAGTTGGGCCAGTAACCAGCAGGTAGCCTAGTGGTTAGAGCGTTGGGCCAGTAACCAGCAGGTAGCCTAGTGGTTAGAGGGTTGGGCCAGTAACCAGCAGGTAGCCTAGTGGTTAGAGCGTTGGGCCAGTAACCAGCAGGTAGTCTAGTGGTTAGAGCGTTGACCCAGTAACCAGCAGGTAGCCTAGTGGTTAGAGCGTTGGGCCAGTAACCAGCAGGTAGCCTAGTGGTTAGAGCGTTGGGCCAGTAACCAGCAGGTAGCCTTGTGGTTAGAGCGTTGGGCCAGTAACCAGCAGGTAGCCTAGTGGTTAGAGCGTTGGGCCAGTAACCAGCAGGTAGCCTAGTGGTTAGAGCGTTAGGCCAGTAACCAGCAGGTAGCCTAGTGGTTAGAGAGTTGGGCCAGTAACCAGCAGGTAGCCTAGTGGTTAGAGCGTTGGGCCAGTAACCAGCAGGTAGTCTAGTGGTTAGAGCGTTGACCCAGTAACCAGCAGGTAGCCTAGTGGTTAGAGCGTTGGGCCAGTAACTGGATTGCTGGATCGAATCCCCGAGCTGACAAGGTAAACATCTGTCGTTCTGCCCCTGAACAAGACAGTTAACCCACTGTTCGCCGGTAGGCCGTCATTTAAATAAGAATATATTCTTAACTGACTTGCCAAGTTAAATAAAGGTTGAATAAAAATAAATTAGCTAGAAAAGCGTGTAAAAAATAACTAGCAATGAAAACATTAGCCAGCTAAAATCCGGTGGCCTCCCCTCAATCTTAGCTAGCTAACGTTATACTGCGTCTAAATTCATTCTGGCAACATCTAAATGATGACGAAAAGGTTATTTTACTGATTATTTGCCTCCTATTAAATGTCATAGTATTTCCAAGCCACTGTAATGCACTTCATCGGCGCGTTGAGAAGAATGCTCAGCCGGGCATCAGTCCAAAACAAACGTTCAAAACAATATTGTGAGGAAACATGCAACTCATGGACAGCCAAATAGAACCCCTGCACATTTTGGATACTAATAGGTTTGTCTCGGAACTAGGAGGATCCAGGAGAGTGAAAAGGGACAATTGATGGATAGGCCTAAACAATTATACAGAAAATGTAAATGGGGCGTTGTGTGTGTGTGTGTGTCCATAAGAGGAGAGAGCTAGAAGAAGCTCATCATCTCTGTGTCCAATGGCAACAGGCATGCACTGAGAAAGGCCTTGACTGATGTGGTAACCATGGAACCAGAGAAAAGGAGAGAGAGTTCTGTGTACAACACCACAGAGGAAGTTAAAAATAAATCTGGCAGACACACAGAGGAGGAGGAGGATGAAGGAAGTGAAGGAATCCAGAGGAACAGCTGGGAGTCAGGGGTTCATTTGATTAATGGTACAATGCACAGTGAGTGAGAGTGTGCTACTGTGGAAAGCCCTGACCTAATTAACACTGTGGTGGGAGTCTGGGGGGCTGGGGTAGGGCGTGATGATGACAGGAGCGACCGACACGGCTCAGTGTATTTGTGTGTGTGTGTGTGTGGGTGGGTGTCAGCGTGTGTGTTTAGATCAAAACCTTACTGTAACACCCCACTGAACAACTGACAAGGCTCAGTGTGTGTGTGTGTGTGTGTGCGTGTGTGTGTATAGATCAAAACCTTACTGTGACACCCCACTGAACGACCGACACGGCTCAGTGTGTGTGTGTGTGTGTGTGTATAGATCAAAACCTTACTGTGACACCCCACTGAACGACCGACACACGACTCAGTGTGTGTGTATAGATCAAAACCTTACTGTGACCCCCCCCCCCAGAAGAACCATTAACCTCTATCACACCCTAACAGATTACCTTAGCATTACCACCCTCTCATTCATCTGTCACCATTCTCCTCAGACAATATCACAGCCCGGCAATTACATCCTTTTACTTATCTGTACTGTATATAGACCCATAATTACATAGAAATATAATCAAATGGAAATTCCAATGGATCTGTGATATTTCTACGCCAGCGTCCCAAACGGCACCCCGTTTCCTTCACAGTGCACTACTTCTTACCAGAGCCCTGTGGACCCCGGTCAAGTGTAGTGCACTAAATAGGAGACTTAGACTTGGATAATTACCATGTAAGAATCACAGGGTCATTCATACTCTATGTGGTTGAGGATTAAACATGTCTAGCCCTCCCACAGAGCTGACAGGGGAACAGACAGGCTTAGAGAATGACATTTGTCTGCCTGAGACTAAGTACTGGCTCCCCGTAGAACGTTAATGCTACGGAGAAGGACGGGTTCTGCTCAATGTCTCTGAAGAGGACAGTTCTCTCAGGCAGAGAGAGGCCTGAATCTGCCTGTGTCTTTGTGTGTGTGTGTGTGTGTGTGGGGGGGGAGAGATAATGGACATAAGCTAGCACGTGCACATTTTACCTAGATTGTGTCGTTTGTTTTTGGCGTGCTCGTGGATGTGTTTCTTGGTGAAGCAGCCGAAGAAGACGCAGGAGAGACAGGAGTGGAGCCGGTTCAGGTGGGCGCCGCACATGTGACAGATACATGATTTGGCCTGCAGGGGGCGAGAGAGACAAAGAGGGGCGATAGAAGGATGGAAGGGAAGGTGACGAGAGAGGGGAGAGGAAAGGGAGGGGATGGAGAGAGAGAGAAGGGGTTGAGAGAGAGTCAGAATTAAAAAGGAATATACATTGATATCTGAGCATTGAAGAAAAAGATGTCATCGTAGCCTGCACTCAAATAGAAAATGGATGTTACGTGTGGTTAGGTTTTTCATATTCAAACATAGGTGGCGTGTCCATAAGGCTTGGGGGAAGCTTTCCTTAAAGTCAATTGAATTGCCAATATTATATAGCCCATTGAGCCTAATACTTTCTATACAGAAATACATGTCATACTTCAAAATTAGCAACTATAGCATGATTTGGCGTCAGAGGATCATTAGCTTATTTTTAAAAAAAAACATTTAAAATATATTGCCTACAGTCAGTCGGAAGGAAAGGCAGCACGTGCAATTTGGGCAGATTAATGTTTGGTTGTGACTGTCTGTGAAAAGTAGAGGCCAAGCCAGGCATATTGTAATATTTCAAAATACAATCACAGGAAAACATTGTTCAGAAAGCAAATGGTTATTGCTGTAGAGAGAAGACAATTACAATACTAATGTATTTTCATTGTCATTAGGGGGAGGTTCAGTGTTACTTAAAAAGTTTGTTTTTGGACAATAATGTCCTCCTCCAGTTTAGATGGACGTCATATTGTCCTTGTGTCTCCCCTTCTGGTAACCTGTTATATGAACAACGTTGGTTTTATTGATCTGTGTCTGTCAGCAGAGTGGGCTACCTTGGAATTCAACATATTAAAAAAGATTCTGCTAGCGTCTCCAGTCATATAAAGTGTAGTAGAAATGAATGTGTTTATGAAAAGGCCACATTTTTCTCATGCAAAGAATGAAGAAGTGTATCTGATAGTCTAGGTCTACTCTACCCTATACGGGCCCAGTCATGCACTGAACACTCTTTATCCATACACTAGGTCTACTCTACCCTGTACTGGCTCAGTCATGCACTGAACACTCTTTATCCATACACTAGTTCTACTCTACCCTGTACGGGCTCAGTCATGCACTGAACACTCTTTATCCATACACTAGTTCTACTCTACCCTGTACTGGCCCAGTCATGCACTGAACACTCTTTATCCATACACTAGGTCTACTCTACCCTGTACGGGCTCAGTCATGCACTGAACACTCTTTATCCATACACTAGGTCTACTCTACCCTGTACTGGCTCAGTCATGCACTGAACACTCTTTATCCATACACTAGTTCTACTCTACCCTGTACGGGCTCAGTCATGCACTGAACACTCTTTATCCATACACTAGGTCTACTCTACCCTGTACGGGCTCAGTCATGCACTGAACACTCTTTATCCATACACTAGGTCTACTCTACCCTGTACGGGCCCAGTCATGCACTGAACACTCTTTATCCATACACTAGGTCTACTCTACCCTGTACCGGCTCAGTCATGCACTGAACACTCTTTATCCATACACTAGGTCTACTCTACCCTGTACGGGCTCAGTCATGCACTGAACACTCTTTATCCATACACTAGTTCTACTCTACCCTGTACTGGCTCAGTCATGCACTGAACACTCTTTATCCATACACTAGGTCTACTCTACCCTATACGGGCTCAGTCATGCACTGAACACTCTTTATCCATACACTAGGTCTACTCTAACCTGTACGGGCTCAGTCATGCACTGAACACTCTTTATCCATACACTAGGTCTACTCTACCCTGTACGGGCTCAGTCATGCACTGAACACTCTTTATCCATACACTAGGTCTACTCTACCCCGTACGGACTCAGTCATGCACTGAACACTCTTTATCCATACACTAGGTCTACTCTACCCTGTACGGGCTCAGTCATGCACTGAACACTCTTTATCCATACACTAGTTCTACTCTACCCTGTACCGGCTCAGTCATGCACTGAACACTCTTTATCCATACACTAGGTCTACTCTACCCTGTACGGACTCAGTCATGCACTGAACACTCTTTATCCATACACTAGGTCTACTCTACCCTGTACCGGCTCAGTCATGCACTGAACACTCTTTATCCATACACTAGGTCTACTCTACCCTGTACGGGCTCAGTCATGCACTGAACACTCTTTATCCATACACTAGGTCTACTCTACCCTGTACGGGCTCAGTCATGCACTGAACACTCTTTATCCATACACTAGGTCTACTCTACCCTGTACCGGCTCAGTCATGCACTGAACACTCTTTATCCATACACTAGGTCTACTCTACCCTGTACCGGCTCAGTCATGCACTGAACACTCTTTATCCATACACTAGGTCTACTCTACCCTGTACGGGCTCAGTCATGCACTGAACACTCTTTATCCATACACTAGGTCTACTCTACCCTGTACGGGCTCAGTCATGCACTGAACACTCTATCCATACACTAGGTCTACTCTACCCTGTACCGGCTCAGTCATGCACTGAACACTCTTTATCCATACACTAGGTCTACTCTACCCTGTACCGGCTCAGTCATGCACTGAACACTCTTTATCCATACACTAGGTCTACTCTACCCTGTACCGGCTCAGTCATGCACTGAACACTCTTTATCCATACACTAGGTCTACTCTACCCTGTACCGGCTCAGTCATGCACTGAACACTCTTTATCCATACACTAGGTCTACTCTACCCTATACGGGCTCAGTCATGCACTGAACACTCTTTATCCATACACTAGTTCTACTCTACCCTGTACCGGCTCAGTCATGCACTGAACACTCTTTATCCATACACTAGGTCTACTCTACCCTGTACGGACTCAGTCATGCACTGAACACTCTTTATCCATACACTAGGTCTACTCTACCCTGTACGGACTCAGTCATGCACTGAACACTCTTTATCCATACACTAGTTTACCTATTTTATTAGCTTAAATTACTATCCAATCTACTCATCACATTACGAATAGTAGATTATCGTACATACATTTGCACATGTGATGATTCATGGAATGCTTCATTATAAGGGTGCATTTTTATGGTGGAAATTAGCTTCCCCAAAGTTGAAACTCATGCGGTGCCTATCTATGCCTGGTAGGCTACACCAGTTGTAAAGGGGGGGGTACATGTCACTGTACGCTCTTAAATAGCGGTTGTTTTTGAGCCAGCCAGGTAGGTGGCTCCTGTAGTAAAACGCTGTGCTTAATATTAGGACAGTTGATGAATAAATAACAGTAGGCCTATAGAAAGCTGAATGGATCCTCTTTTTAACAGGCCATCAAAACTCTGTTCTCACGTCATTTGAACAGCCTATAGAAACGTTGTGCAACATGAGCTCATGGGTTCTCATGAGCTCATGTTTGATTTGATGTGTTTGATTTGATTCTGGATTACATTTATGTCAGAGTGATTAGAGGGACAAC
Source organism: Oncorhynchus mykiss (assembly GCF_013265735.2). Lineage (NCBI taxonomy): Eukaryota > Metazoa > Chordata > Actinopteri > Salmoniformes > Salmonidae > Oncorhynchus > Oncorhynchus mykiss. The sequence continues at coordinate 90,467,923 of NC_048576.1, read as the reverse complement.
AGAACGCTAGGTACCAGGCCACTAGCGACTGGCAGATAGCAAGTTTGGTAGGCTACTACTCATCAGAGAGAAGCTTTGGAAAAGCCTAGTTACCATAACTAAACGTTTATGTGTAATTTGACTGTGGTCATGACGGTAATACAGTCACCGTAACAGCCCTAAGATGAAGGCAGACAGAGTAGTGATGGTTGGGCCTTTTGAGAAACCCCATGTGGTCAGATATATAAAAGCAGACATTCTGCTTGTCCACACAGCACACCATGCTCCATGCTCCTGATTGGATTCATGCATGGTGAGAGAAAGCATCTTTGACACACTGACAGCAGCTGGAGTGTGTGAGTGTGACGCAGTGCCTCAGAGAGAGGGATTTATAGAACCATTAGAATGCCTGGTCTTTAGTGGACCTGCCACACTGAGCTCTGCAGGGCCTGAGGCCACAGGGAGAGGAGGGGGACGTGGTGAAGTGAGGGGGCGTTGTGTGTGTGTAAGTGAATGTGTGAGTGAGTGAGAGCTAGCGAGCGACACAGACAGAGACAAAGAGAGAGGCGGAGAGAGAGAGAGAGAGAGAGAGAGAGAGAGAGGAGAAAGGAGAGAGAGGCGGAGAGAGAGAGAGAGAGAGAGAGACAGGGAGAGAGAGACGGAGAGAGAGAGGAGAGAGAGACCGACGGAGACGGAGAGGGAGACGGAGAGAGAGACAGGGAGAGACAGGGAGAGCGAGAGAGGGAGAAAGGAGAGAGAGAGGAGAGAGAGACCAACGGAGACGGAGAGAGAGACGGAGAGAGAGACAGGGAGAGAGGGAGAAAGGAGAGAGAGAGGAGAGAGAGACCGACGGAGACGGAGAGAGAGACGGAGACGTGTTAGAGTAGAGATGTACGAATAAATATTCTAGAGTTTTCTCTAGCAGCAGAGAGAAAACATGGGAGGGAAAGAGAAAAGGGGAGAGAAAGGCATCAACTGAGGAAGGACAGAGAGAGGAGCCAGACATACGAGACACATCCCTGATGCTGCTCTGATGACCGAAGACAGTCCCATAGCCCTGATTCTGCCCTGATGACTGAAGACAGTCCCATAGCCCTGATGCTGCTCTGACTGAAGACAGTCCCATAGCCCTGATTCTGCTCTGACTGAAGACAGTCCCATAGCCCTGATGCTGCTCTGATGACCAAATACAGTCCCATAGCCCTTATTCTGCTCTGATGACCGAACACAGTCCCATAGCCCTGATACTGCTCTGATGACCGAAGACAGTCCCATAGCCCTGATTCTGCTCTGATGACCGAAGACAGTCCCATAGCCCTGATTCTGCTCTGATGACCGAAGACAGTCCCATAGCCCTGATTCTGCTCTGATGACCGAAGACAGTCCCATAGCCCTGATTCTGCTCTGATGACTGAAGACAGTCCCATAGCCCTGATTCTGCTCTGATGACCGAAGACAGTCCCATAGCCCTGATTCTGCTCTGATGACCGAAGACAGTCCCATAGCCCTGATTCTGCTCTGATGACCGAAGACAGTCCCATAGCCCTGATTCTGCTCTGATGACCGAAGACAGTCCCATAGCCCTGATGCTGCTCTGATGACCGAAGACAGTCCCATAGCCCTGATGCTGCTCTGATGACCAAAGACAGTCCCATAGCCCTGATGCTGCTCTGATGACCGAAGACAGTCCCATAGCCCTGATGCTGCTCTGATGACCGAAGACAGTCCCATAGCCCTGATGCTGCTCTGATGACCGAAGACAGTCCCATAGCCCTGATGCTGCACTGATGACCAAAGACAGTCCCATAGCCCTGATTCTGCTCTGATGACCGAAGACAGTCCCATAGCCCTGATGCTGCACTGATGACCAAAGACAGTCCCATAGCCCTGATGCTGCTCTGATGACCGAAGACAGTCCCATAGCCCTGATGCTGCACTGATGACCAAAGACAGTCCCATAGCCCTGATGCTGCTCTGATGACCGAAGACAGTCCCATAGCCCTGATGCTGCTCTGATGACCGAAGACAGTCCCATAGCCCTGATGCTCCTCTGATGACCGAAGACAGTCCTATAGCCCTGATGCTGCTCTGATGACCGAAGACAGTCCCATAGCCCTGATGCTCCTCTGATGACCGAAGACAGTCCCATAGCCCTGATGCTGCTCTGATGACCGAAGACAGTCCCATAGCCCTGATGCTGCACTGATGACCAAAGACAGTCCCATAGCCCTGATGCTGCTCTGACTGAAGACAGTCCCATTGCCCTGATGACCAAAGACAGTCCCATAGCCCTGATGCTGCTCTGACTGAAGACAGTCCCATAGCCCTGATGCTGCTATGACTGAAGACAGTCCTATAGCCCTGATGCTGCTCTGACTGAAGACAGTCCTATAGCCCTGATGCTGCTCTGACTGAAGACAGTCCTATAGCCCTGATGCTGCTCTGACTGAAGACAGTCCTATAGCCCTGCTGCTGCTCTGACTGAAAACAGTCCTATAGCCCTGATGCTGCTCTGATGACCGAAGACAGTCCCATAGCCCTGATGCTGCTCTGATGACCGAAGACAGTCCCATAGCCCTGATGCTGCTCTGATGACCGAAGACAGTCCCATAGCCCTGATGCTGCACTGATGACCGAAGACAGTCCCATAGTCCTGATGCTGCACTGATGACCAAAGACAGTCCCATAGCCCTGATGCTGCTCTGACTGAAGACAGTCCCATTGCCCTGATGACCAAAGACAGTCCTATAGCCCTGATGCTGCTCTGACTGAAGACAGTCCTATAGCCCTGCTGCTGCTCTGACTGAAGACAGTCCTATAGCCCTGCCTGAAGCTGATGGGACTGACAAAACAACCATATGGAGGAGCTCTGTACTGTGTTGTAGTGATGAATACAGGAGAGGGATGGAGAGAAAGGAGGGATGGAGAGAAAGGAGAGATGGAGAGAAAGGAGGGATGGAGAGAAAGGAGAGATGGAGAGAAAGGAGAGATGGAGAGAAAGGGGGGATGGAGAGAAAGGGGGGATGGAGAGAAAGGAGGGATGGAGAGAAAGGAGAGATGGAGAGAAAGGAGAGATGGAGAGAAATGAGGGATGGAGAGAAAGGAGGGATGGAGAAATGAGAGAGAGACAGCAGAGAGAGTGGGAGAGATGGAGAGAGGGATGGAGAAATGAGAGACAGCAGAGAGAGTGGGAGAGAGAGGAAAGATGGACAGAGGCGAGATGAGGGGGAGAGAGGAGAGAGTCAAAGACAGAGCGACAGAAAGGAGAGGTGAGAAAAAGAGCTCTAATAAAAGCCATCAGGAAACAGGCGTCACTACGTCACCTGCTGGGCAGAGGGAGGGAGAGGGGGAGGAAAGAAAGGTGGAATAGAGCAGGAGAAACATTAAAGACTATCTGCAGTTTAGTGTCCATTTCAACCATGTTTCTAGAAATGTGAGTAAGAGATAGTAAGAACACAGTAACCACTGACATGACGCTCACTGACACACACACACACACACACACCAAGGTATTAGGCCAAGAGCAAAGAACACCACACAAAAGGTAGGCTACAGTCACCTGACGAACAGCAACACAATAAAACAACCCGACACCATTACGACAGCATGGAGAACCATTGTAAAGGGGTCATAAAAGATCCAGTCGTTCTCAGTTTCACTTCCTCCACATTATATCACTATGAAACACAGACTCCAACCCTGTTCCTGGAGAGTTACAGTCCAGTAGGTTTTAACTCCAACCCTGTTCCTGGATAGTTACAGTCCAGTAGGTTTTAACTCCAACCCTGTTCCTGTAGAGTTACAGTCCAGTAGGTTTTAACTCCAGCCCTGTTCCTGGAGAGTTACAGTCCAGTAGGTTTTAACTCCAGCCCTGTTCCTGGAGAGTTACAGTCCAGTAGGTTTTAACTCCATCCCTGTTCCTGGAGAGTTACAGTCCAGTAGGTTTTAACTCCAACCCTGTTCCTGGAGAGTTACAGTCCAGTAGGTTTTAACTCCAGCCCTGTTCCTGGAGAGTTACAGTCCAGTAGGTTTTAACTCCAACCCTGTTCCTGGAGAGTTACAGTCCAGTAGGTTTTAACTCCAACCCTGTTCCTGGAGAGTTACAGTCCCGTAGGTTTTAACTCCAGCCCTGTTCCTGGAGAGTTACAGTCCAGTAGATTTTAACTCCAACCCTGTTCCTGGAGAGTTACAGTCCAGTAGGTTTTAACTCCAACCCTGTTCCTGGATAGTTACAGTCCAGTAGGTTTTAACTCCAACCCTGTTCCTGTAGAGTTACAGTCCAGTAGGTTTTAACTCCAGCCCTGTTCCTGGAGAGTTACAGTCCAGTAGGTTTTAACTCCAGCCCTGTTCCTGGAGAGTTACAGTCCAGTAGGTTTTAACTCCATCCCTGTTCCTGGAGAGTTACAGTCCAGTAGGTTAACTCCAACCCTGTTCCTGGAGAGTTACAGTCCAGTAGGTTTTAACTCCAGCCCTGTTCCTGGAGAGTTACAGTCCAGTAGGTTTTAACTCCAACCCTGTTCCTGGAGAGTTACAGTCCAGTAGGTTTTAACTCCAACCCTGTTCCTGGAGAGTTACAGTCCCGTAGGTTTTAACTCCAGCCCTGTTCCTGGAGAGTTACAGTCCAGTAGATTTTAACTCCAACCCTGTTCCTGGAGAGTTACAGTCCAGTAGGTTAACTCCAACCCTGTTCCTGGAGAGTTACAGTCCTGTAGGTTTTAACTCCAATCCTGTTCCTGGAGAGTTACAGTCCAGTAGGTTTTAACTCCAACCCTGTTCCTGGAGAGTTACAGTCCAGTAGGTTTTAACTCCAATCCTGTTCCTGGAGAGTTACAGTCCAGTAGGTTTTAACTCCAATCCTGTTCCTGGAGAGTTACAGTGCTGTAGGTTTTATCTCCAACCCTGTTCCTGGAGAGTTACAGTCCCGTAGGTTTTAACTCCAGCCCTGTTCCTGGAGAGTTACAGTCCAGTAGGTTTTAACTCCAGCCCTGTTCCTGGAGAGTTACAGTCCAGTAGGTTTTAACTCCAGCCCTGTTCCTGGAGAGTTACAGTCCAGTAGGTTTTAACTCCAGCCCTGTTCCTGGAGAGTTACAGTCCAGTAGGTTTTAACTCCAGCCCTGTTCCTGGAGAGTTACAGTCCAGTAGGTTTTAACTCCAGCCCTGTTCCTGGAGAGTTACAGTCCAGTAGGTTTTAACTCCAGCCCTGTTCCTGGAGAGTTACAGTCCAGTAGGTTTTAACTCCAGCCCTGTTCCTGGAGAGTTACAGTCCAGTAGGTTTTAACTCCAGCCCTGTTCCTGTAGAGTTACAGTCCAGTAGGTTTTAACTCCAACCCTGTTCCTGGAGAGTTACAGTCCAGTAGGTTTTAACTCCAGCCCTGGCACCCAGTGATCTGCCTGTCACTGGAGTCAGTGTTTCCCAAAGATATATGTTCTTACTTGTGAGGGAGCAAAGCATTGTGAAGCAACATCCAGTGATGCAAACAACATTCAAGCAAAACCAACAACGGCTCCAATTTGTGTGAGGTGGGGAGCCATAGCTAGACCGCTAAATGACTACGTTCTAGCAGGGGAAACAAGCTGCCTCCTCAATGCCACATTGGCAGACAGATAGAAAGGCAGTAAATGCATTGACATTACATTGTGGCCTGTCTCTGAGTCATGAGTCTGTTTCTCACAGTGACTGATTCCTTGTGTTCCCTCTCCTAACCATGGTGAAAGAGCTGCAGCGTGCAGTTCTGGCCAGCAGGGGGAGTGTCAGGGAAATGTCTGATTTTCCTACCATGTCATCTCCACAGAGCCCAGAGTAATGCTGCCGGCAGGCTGCAGCCACTAAACATTCATCATAGAAGGACCAGATACACTGTGAGAGAAGACGAGGCTATTGTCCACCTACACAGTTATGACTGCCACAGTGGTGATATAAGATTGCAGTTATATCATCATATCACTGAAATAGGACACACACACATCTATGTTGTTGCACGGCCTTAGGAGCCCGGGGAGGATTGATGATGGTGCAGTAAACTGGACATTCAGGGCCACATACACTAAGCTCTGTTTTCATTCAGTCTGGAGTGGGCGGGGCTTATCACACTGGGATAATGGGATCAATTGGAGGGGGGCGGGGTCTATTAGTGACAGGCGAAGGAGAATCACATTCAGACTGGAGCCTGATAACACAGACAGGCTAGTCAGGGCCCTCCAACCTTGTTCCTGGAGAGCTACCCTAATGTATGGTTAACGCCAACCCTGTTCCCGGAGAGCTATCCTCCTGTAGGTTAACGCCAACCATGTTCCCGGAGAGCTATCCTCCTGTAGGTTAACGCCAACCATGTTCCCGGAGAGCTATCCTCCTGTAGGTTAACGCCAACCATGTTCCTGGAGACCTATCCTCCTGTAGGTTAATGCCAACCCTGTATCTGGAGACCTATCCTCCTGTAGGTTAATGCCAACCCTGTTCCCGGAGAGCTATCCTCCTGTAGGTTTTAACGCCAACCATGTTCCTGGAGAGCTATCCTCCTGTAGGTCAACTCCAACCATGTTCCCGGAGAGCTACCCTCCTGTAGGTTAACGCCAACCCTGTTCCCGGAGAGCTATCCTCCTGTAGGTCAACTCCAACCATGTTCCTGGAGAGCTATCCTCCTGTAGGTTTTAACGCCATCCATGTTCCTGGAGACCTATCCTCCTGTAGGTTAATGCCAACCCTGTATCTGGAGACCTATCCTCCTGTAGGTTAATGCCAACCCTGTTCCCGGAGAGCTATCCTCCTGTAGGTTTTAACGCCAACCATGTTCCTGGAGAGCTATCCTCCTGTAGGTCAACTCCAACCATGTTCCCGGAGAGCTACCCTCCTGTAGGTTAACGCCAACCCTGTTCCCGGAGAGCTATCCTCCTGTAGGTCAACTCCAACCATGTTCCTGGAGAGCTATCCTCCTGTAGGTTTTAACGCCAACCATGTTCCTGGAGAGCTATCCTCCTGTAGGTCAACTCCAACCATGTTCCTGGAGACCTATCCTCCTGTAGGTCAACTCCAACCATGTTCCTGGAGAGCTATCCTCCTGTAGGTCAACTCCAACCATGTTCCTGGAGAGCTATCCTCCTGTAGGTCAACTCCAACCATGTTCCTGGAGAGCTATCCTCCTGTAGGTCAACTCCAACCATGTTCCTGGAGACCTATCCTCCTGTAGGTCAACTCCAACCATGTTCCTGGAGAGCTATCCTCCTGTAGGTCAACTCCAACCATGTTCCTGGAGAGCTATCCTCCTGTAGGTCAACTCCAACCATGTTCCTGGAGAGCTATCCTCCTGTAGGTCAACTCCAACCATGTTCCTGGAGAGCTATCCTCCTGTAGGTCAACTCCAACCATGTTCCCGGAGAGCTACCCTCCTGTAGGTTAACGCCAACCCTGTTCCCGGAGAGCTATCCTCCTGTAGGTTAACGCCAACCCTGTTCCCGGAGACCTATCCTCCTGTAGGTTTTAACGCCAACCATGTTCCTGGAGAGCTATCCTCCTGTAGGTCAACTCCAACCATGTTCCTGGAGAGCTATCCTCCTGTAGGTCAACTCCAACCATGTTCCCGGAGAGCTACCCTCCTGTAGGTTAACGCCAACCCTGTTCCCGGAGAGCTATCCTCCTGTAGGTTAACGCCAACCATGTTCCTGGAGAGCTATCCTCCTGTAGGTCAACTCCAACCATGTTCCTGGAGAGCTATCCTCCTGTAGGTTAACGCCAACCCTGTATCTGGAGAGCTATCCTCCTGTAGGTTAATGCCAACCCTGTATCTGGAGAGCTATCCTCCTGTAGGTTTTAACGCCAACCATGTTCCTGGAGAGCTATCCTCCTGTAGGTCAACTCCAACCATGTTCCTGGAGAGCTATCCTCCTGTAGGTTAATGCCAACCCTGTATCTGGAGAGCTATCCTCCTGTAGGTTTTAACGCCAACCATGTTCCTGGAGACCTATCCTCCTGTAGGTCAACTCCAACCATGTTCCTGGAGAGCTATCCTCCTGTAGGTCAACTCCAACCATGTTCCTGGAGACCTATCCTCCTGTAGGTCAACTCCAACCATGTTCCTGGAGAGCTATCCTCCTGTAGGTTAACTCCAACCTTGTTCCTGGAGAGCTACAACCCTGTAGGTTATACATCCAACTTGATTCAGTTTATCAACCAGCTAATTATTTGAATCAGGTGTGCTAGATTAGAATTTCAGTGAAAACCTACTGGACTGTAACTCTACAGGAACAGGGTTGGAGTTAAAACCTACTGGACTGTAACTCTCCAGGAACAGGGCTGGAGTTAAAACCTACTGGACTGTAACTCTCCAGGAACAGGGTTGGAGTTAAAACCTACTGGACTGTAACTCTCCAGGAACAGGGTTGGAGTTAAAACCTACTGGACTGTAACTCTCCAGGAACAGGGTTGGAGTTAAAACCTACAGGACTGTAACTCTCCAGGAACAGGGTTGGAGTTTTTTAAAGTATTTTTATTTCACCTTTATTTAACCAGGTAGGCCAGTTGAGAACACCTTTATTTAACCAGGTAGGCCAGTTGAGAACACCTTTATTTAACCAGGTAGGCTAGTTGAGAACACCTTTATTTAACCAGGTATGCTAGTTGAGAACAAGTTCTCATTTACAACTGCGACCTGGCCACGATAAAGCATAGCAATTTGACACATTCAACAACACAGAGTTACACATGGAATAAACAAAACAGTCAATAATACAGTAGAACAAAAGAAAACAAAAAGTCTATATACAGTGAGTGCAAATGAGGTAAGATAAGGGAGTTAAGGCAATAAATGGGCCATGGTGGCGAAGTAATTACAATATAGCAATTAAACACTGGAATGGTAGATGTGCAGAAGATGAATGTGCAAGTAGAGATACTGGGGTGCAAAGGAGCAAGATAAATAAATAAATACAGTATGGGGATGAGGAAGGTAGATAGATGGGCTGTTTACAGATGGGCTATGTACAGGTGCAGTGATCTGTGAGCTGCTCTGACAGCTGGTGCTTAAAGCTAGTGAGGGAGATGTGAGTCTCCAGCTTCAGAGATTTTGCAGTTCGTTGCAGTCATTGGCAGCAGAGAACTGGAAGGAAAGACGACCAAAGGAGGAATTGGCTTTGGGGGTGAGATATACCTGCTGGAGTGCATGCTAAGAGTGGGTGCTGCTATGGTGACCAGTGAGCTGAGATAAGGCGGGGCTTTACCTAGCAGAGACTTGTAGATAACCTGAAGCCAGTGGGTTTGGCGACGAGTATGAAGCGAGGGCCAACCAACGAGAGCGTACAGGTCGCAATGGTGGGTAGTGTATGGGGCTTTGGTGACAAAACAGATGGCAGTGATAGACTGCATCCAGTTTGTTGAGTAGAGTGTTGGAGGCTATTTTAAAGATGACATCGCCGAAGTCGAGGATCGGCAGGATGGTCCGTTTTACGAGGGTATGTTTGGCAGCATGAGTGAAAGATGCTTTGTGCGATATAGGAAGCCGATTCTAGATTCAATTTTGGATTGGAGATGCTTAATGTGAGTCTGGAAGGAGAGTTTACAGTCTAACCCAGCTATTTGTAGTTGTCCACGTATTCTAAGTCAGAGCCGTCCAGAGTAGTGATGCTGGACGGGCGAGCAGGTGTGGACAGTGATCGGTTGAATAGCATGCATTTAGATTTAGAAATAGGTCCGTTATGCTCTGGTTTGAATCACGTTGTTCGAACTGGCGAGAGATTTCCAAGCTAAAGATTAGCTGATGACCGCTAGCAATGATTTGCTGACTGATAGCTGGTAGGTAGTTAGCTGGCTAGCTTCAGTTGAGGGATTCCAGATCCGAAGTAAATAGAAATACTTTAGAAAATATTTTTTCACACGACAGGACAATGAATCCAACACGACGCCATGTTGGATTCGGATGTTAAAATTTACTGGACTGTAACTCTCCAGGAACAGGGTTGGAGTTAACCTACTGGACTGTAACTCTCCAGGAACAGGGTTCAGAGCAAGAGATGGAGAGTAGAATGAGGCTGAAAGGCAGACGTTAGATGTAGGCTTATATGAACGAGAGAGCGAGAAAGAAGCAGAAAGATGAGAGAAAAAGAAAGGAGAAAGAGAGAGAGGAAGGATGCAGGAAGTGTGATTGTGATCATAATTAGACAGACAAGGCAGGCTAGTGCTCTAAAGACAGTCCCTCCTACACCTCATTATCATTAGCTCTCTGCTCCAGACCCTCCCCCTCAGCTCTTCAAGAGAGATGCTGCTGTTGATGCCTTCCTGCACCCCTCCTAACTTTCTGCATTGCACCAGAGCTCCAGTCAAAACAGCTACCACTCAACGTTGCAACCGCACCCCCCTGCACCCCAACCCTAAGGCCCTCTTCCCTGGGTAAAAATCCATTCCTACCCCCCCACACACACTCGTTCCCATGCAGCCTGCCAGCCAGACCCTGTACTATTCCTCAGTGTCAGCAGTAACCCTCCCTTCAACTTCCTGAGGCTTTTAATGTCCTATTAGATCGGCAAAGGAAGAGAAACTGTTGGGAGTGGGGAGACAGGCGAGGCAGGGGGAGACAGGCGGGGCAGGGGGAGACAGGCGGGGCAGGGGGAGACAGGCGGGGCAGGGGGAGAGAGACTGTTGGGAGAGGGGGAGACAGGCGGGGCAAAGGAAGAGAGACTGTTGGGAGAGGGGGAGACAGGCGGGGCAAAGGAAGAGAGACTGTTGGGAGAGGGGGAGACAGGCGGGGCAGGGGGAGAGAGGCGAGGCAAAGGAAGAGAGACTGTTGGTAGTGGGGGGGACAGGCGAGGCAAAGGAAGGGAGACTGTTTGTTGGGGCGAGACAGGCGGGGCAAGGGTGAGAGAGACAGGCGGGGCAAGGGTGAGAGAGACAGGTGGGGAAAGGGGAGACAGGCGGGGCAAGGGGAGACAGGCGGGGCAAGGGGAGACAGGCGGGGCAAGGGTGAGAGAGATAGGCGGGGCAAGGGTGAGAGAGACAGGCGGGGCAAGGGGAGACAGGCGGGGCAAGGGGAGACAGGCGGGGCAAGGGGAGACAGGCGGGGCAAGGGTGAGAGATAGGCGGGGCAAGGGTGAGAGAGACAGGCGGGGCAAGGGGAGACAGGCAGGGCAAGGGTGAGAGAGATAGGCGGGGCAAGGGTGAGAGAGATAGGCAGGGCAAGGGTGAGAGAGACAGGTGGGGAAAGGGGAGACAGGCGGGGCAAGGGGAGACAGGCGGGGCAAGGGGAGACAGGCGGGGCAAGGGGAGACAGGCGGGGCAAGGGGAGACAGGCGGGGCAAGGGGAGACAGGCGGGGCAAGGGGAGAGACTGTGGGAGAGCAGCAGGGCCCACAGCTAGTGAACAGGGGGGTAGAAGCAGACCATGAGAGCAGTGACTCACCACACACTGTTTCACATGCAATAAGCCGCTCTGCCGGAGATGGACACACACACGGGCGTGCACGTACACACACACCATCATAAATAGACTCCCTGACACGCACAGCCTTACAGACATTTACTCTCTTGTCCTCTCCTCTCGGTTTCTATATTTAATAGTGGTGAGGTTGAGGAGGAAGAGGGGGTGGATGCTGATGCTCCAGTGCTGTTCTGACTGACCCCCTGAGGGTTCAAGCCAGGGCTGTGTCAGGTGACGTCTCCCCTCCCTCGCTCTACTTTCCCCTTGACTGACTAACGCCTAGCCTGTCGGCCCCAGGCTCACTGAGCAGCACGAGACAGAGAAGCATCGCCGAAGACGTGTGGCATAGACTAACCATCTCTACCATTACACTGTACTACACCCCTACTACCGTCCAGTTCCTCTGCTGTCTGAACCTGCCACACACCTTTAACAGGCCCCATGTAGACACACCTTCCAGCCAACCTCACCCTGTGGAAGCAGGAGAGACATGAAACAGAATGGTGCGAGTACCCACGCGATGCAGCGTGTTCTCTCTTAGCAGCAGCAGCATCACAGAGCTGAGCTGAGCATGGAGACAAGCTGCTTTGATGCTACCATGATCAAATGGTGTTTGGTGATGTTATGCTGCTGTTCAGACGTGATGTGTGTATGCATGTGTGTACATGTGTGTGTGTGATGAAGGGTGTATATTCAGTATTCAGACCCCTTGTATTTCTTCACATTGTATTGTGTTACAAAGTGGGACTAAAATAGATTTGTCATGTTTTGTCAACAACAACACACACAATACTCTTATGTCAAAGTGTGAAAAACTCAGCTGACAGTGACCGACTTATCAAGAGGAAAACTGATGCAGAGCCACATTCAGAAAGGTCACCTTGTGTATGATTCTATTCTAACTCTGAACAGTAAGTGGAGGTCTTGACTGAGTTCCTACACAAGGGTCCCATCCCTGGTCTAGTTAAGAATGATGCCCTACATTATGTATTAAAACACCCAGACATCTCAAAGATACACTTGTCCTTCTGAACTGAGCTGCAGGACAGGAATGAAACCGCTCAGGGATGTTACCACCGGCAGGTAGCCTAGCGGTTAGAGCGTTGGACTAGTAACCGGAAGGTTGCAAGATCAAATCCCCGAGCTGACAAGGTAAAAATCTGTTGTTCTTAACTGACTTGGTAAAATAAAAATAAGTGAAGCCATTGAGGATTTTAAAACAGCGTTCAATGGCTGTGATGGGAGAAAACTGAGGATGGATCAACACAATAATGACCTAAATCACCGTGAAAAGAACACAAATGTACTAAATAATAACAAAACATGCATACTGTATGCAATACTGCAAAAAACATGGCAAATGAATATAATTTTTGGGCTAAATGCAAAGCCAACAAGACATCACTGAGGAGATGATCTGCCTCCTTATTGTCAAGCATGGGGGTGGCTGCATCGTGGTAT
>NC_048576.1:90365750-90435776 GCF_013265735.2 Oncorhynchus mykiss | reverse complement strand
CAAAGAAGTACTATCAGAACTTGTCCAATAAGAAAAGCTTTTTCATTTTCCCGTTACAAACATTTTGTAACATTCCCTAGTGAACAGGACCCTGGTAAAGAAATAAGCTAAACGTCCATAGTCCTCCATTTAAACATCTAATGATGCTGATTACCTGCCTTGAATAGAGAGAGCTTTGACTTAGCAGAGCTCTTGGGGATGAAACACACACAGAGATTCAAATATGCTGCATCTGGGACCAAGTGGGGCCCTAAACACCCAGCCGGCCCAGGCGCAGCAATCCCATTTCAACATGCTCCTCCTGGGGCTTTAGGGAGCTAGCTGCAGAGTTGTGGTTACTGGTGGTTACCTCTGGAGTGTCGATCGTAGCTGTGAGCAGTGTGCACACAGTGAGGCTTCAGAGGATGTGCTCGGTTAATTAATTTGAAAAGAGAGGGCTCTGAGACTGAGGGGCAAAAAGAAAAGTTCATCATGATGATGTACTACTATACAGGAGAGGAGGGAGGGAGGGAGAGCATGGAGGGAGGGAGAGCCTGGAGGGAGGGAGGGAGGGAGGGAGGGAGGGAGAGCATGGACAAGAGAGGGAGGGAGGGAGGGAGGGAGAGCCTGGAGGGAGGGAGGGAGGGAGAGCCTGGACAAGAGAGAGAGGGGGGGAGAGAGAGAGAGAGAGAGAGAGCCTGGACGGAAGAGGGAGGGGAGAGAGAGCCTGGACGGAAGAGGGAGGGGAGGGAGAGCCTGGACGGAAGAGGGAGGGGAGGGAGAGCCTGGACGGAAGAGGGAGGGGAGGGAGAGCCTGGACGGAAGAGGGAGGGGAGGGAGAGCCTGGACGGAAGAGGGAGGGGAGGGAGAGCCTGGACGGAAGAGGGAGGGGAGGGAGAGCCTGGACGGAAGAGGGAGGGGAGGGAGAGCCTGGACGGAAGAGGGAGGGGAGGGAGAGCCTGGACGGAAGAGGGAGGGGAGGGAGAGCCTGGACGGAAGAGGGAGGGGAGGGAGAGCCTGGACGGAAGAGGGAGGGGAGGGAGAGCCTGGACGGAAGAGGGAGGGGAGGGAGAGCCTGGACGGAAGAGGGAGGGGAGGGAGAGCCTGGACGGAAGAGGGAGGGGAGAGAGAGCCTGGACGGAAGAGGGAGGGGAGGGAGAGCCTGGACGGAAGAGGGAGGGGAGGGAGAGCCTGGACGGAAGAGGGAGGGGAGGGAGAGAGAGCCTGGACGGAAGAGGGAGGGGAGGGAGAGAGAGCCTGGACGGAAGAGGGAGGGGAGGGAGAGAGAGCCTGGACGGAAGAGGGAAGGGAGGGAGAGAGAGCCTGGACGGAAGAGGGAGGGGAGGGAGAGAGAGCCTGGACGGAAGAGGGAGGGGAGGGAGAGAGAGCCTGGACGGAAGAGGGAGGGGAGGGAGAGAGAGCCTGGACGGAAGAGGGAGGGGAGGGAGAGCCTGGACGGAAGAGGGAGGGGAGGGAGAGCCTGGACGGAAGAGGGAAGGGAGGGAGAGCCTGGACGGAAGAGGGAGAGGGAGGGAGAGCCTGAACGGAGTGTGTTAACAACCATCAAGTTCTAGTGAACTGCTGTAGCGCTGTACAAACAAAGGGTCATCGACCCTCTGGCGACAGCTGTTTGTTCTAGAGACAGACCTGTGTCTGTCATCGTACAGTACTCATCGTGTCTCATCAAATATAGTAGTTGAGCTAAAGCTTTAGCAGTTAGAAACACATCAATTGTTGCAGGACAATGCGCTAGGCTATCAACCATCCAGATAGATGATAGCATTTCGGTCAGAGGAGGCTGGTGGGGGAGCTTTAGGAGGACGGGCTCATTGTGTTTGCTGGAATGGAATCAATTGAACAGAGTCAAACATGTTACCATGTGTTTGGTACCATTCCAGCCATGACAATGAGCCCATCCTATAGCTCTTCCCACCAGCCTCCACTACTATCCATCTGCAGCAGGGTTTTCCTAACTCAGTCCTGGGTAATGAATGGCCATAGCACGAGTATGAAGGACGTGTGAGAAAGTAAAAAGGGGAGAAAGCAAGCCAGCATTTGGTTTACAGTACCTACTCTACTAATGTTAGTGCAAGGAGGAAGGAGAAGTTTGTCGACTCACCAATGCTGTCCATCTCACATCATTCTGAAGCACCTAGTTCAACAACAACGAAATAAAACATGTAATGTGTGTTGTGACTGCCAGTGGAAAACAAACACACAGGTTGTAGTCAAAAGCAATCAAACCATTCATTCAGTACAGGACACTAACAACAAACAGGACCGAAAAGCAAAAACAAAAGGTTGACAATTTAGGCTAGCTAGACTAATATTTGCTAAAATGGGGGGGGGGGGGGGGGGGGGATCATTGCTATCAGTAACCTATAGGGTCGGGATATTTTGAGACACTGACTGAATTGAAATGCCAAGAACCTAATTTATAAGTTATACGGCAAGTAATTTGGGAGGGGGGGGTGAGAGCAGATGGTCGAACGAAATGGTTCAGTGTGCGGGGCTTGCGCTTTGCTGGCCTGAATGAGGAGTGGGAGGGAGCATGCTTCACTGAACAATGCACAACTGTGGTGTTGCTAGTGACAATAGGTGGATCTGGTCAAAACAGCCAACCACATTCACATAAATAAATGATGTAACGTAAGGACAGTCACGTTGGCATGCAAATATATTGCATCATTTTAAGAAAGGGATTCAATAGCAAGCTACAGTAAAAGCTCAGTTGATACCCTCCAATAAAATTGTATTTGCTGATGAGCTAGATTCTTGGTAACGTTAGCTAACCAACCAGCAACACCAGGCTAGATGTCAACTAGCGCACAACCTACGCTAGCTATATACTAGTTATCTAAACACGATTCGTTTTGCTCAGGAGGAGAGTGAGTTTCTCGCGTTATCATTCATTGTTGGCGTTTATTTCCCTGCAGTAGCACACCGTATCAAGCTAATTTAACTGTCAGTGATGATCAAGTCTAGACTGGTGTTAGCTAGCTATTGTAGGATAACGTTAGTTCTGCTGTGTCAGACATGATCTAATGACTGATTGATGCAATGTAGTCTCTATGATGAGATTGATGCGCCTTGAATATTCCCAGGTAGCATGATGATGGGGTAACTTTATGCTACCTGCGTTTCCAGTCACAACGAACGAGCTGTGGTGTGTTAGCTGGCGCAATGTGTCTGCATTAAACCACCACACTCAAACAGTGTAACGTTACGTGGGTGTACATGTGTGTGCTTGAAACTGTGTGGGGCGTTTATGCATAACGTTAGCCCTTCTGTCTGTGCGTAGTTATATGCCGTTTGTGCTTCAGTTTCTCAATGGCATTCCTGTTTTACCTTTCGTCTCCTGGCTTCAGCACTCCCGCTCCAAACAAAGCATTGATATATGACTCGTAGGTTTTGCCTCCAATTGTCCACCTTATAAGCGTTCACATGTGAGCACCCGGCTGGACTCATGACTGAAACAACATTCAGTTTTGTATTTTAAATGAAGAGACGTGTCCTGGAATCGAGAATAAGCTAACTAGCTAGCGGGTGCTTGCTGTCCAGTACAGAAGCTAGCTGTGGTTTCCGTTTGGAAATGGACAGCCGCGACAATACCCAAAATCAGATTCGGCATCTGACAAATACGTCCTTTGTTGACATTTTTGTACAGTTATCCGTCTTCGTGAATCTATTGACGTCTCAGACTGACAGTTGCCTTTATCCTCATGTCAAACACTTCCACTCAGGATGTGTTTTTTCTAATGGTATGTTGCGCGTCGAGCCCGCCCAAAGCGAAACATGATTAGCGGATACAGAGAGAGGTGACTTCATGTTGGCTGAAGAGTGCGCTGGTGCGTTGTTTCCCGTTAAAGTCACGCCCCTTTGCAGTAAGAATAGGATTCTGATTGGTGAAAAAATATGTCCTTTCATAAAGTAGGCGGACTCACTGGTCTAAAATAACCAATAGGCTGAGATTAAATCAAACCTGGGTCGCTTATTGGTTTTGTCAAATTGTAAAAAAAATAAAAAATAGTTTTATTTAATTGACAAAACCAAGTACTGCCCTTTCAACTGGACTACAGCGGTCGCCCGGCTGCCTCTGTACTAGTTAGAGGCCCTCATACGATGAAAATGTATAATATCAATTCATTTTTATTATGTACTGAATCACATGGCCAGACAATAATGCACTTATTCTGCACCAGTTGGATTATTTTGTGTGCAAATCTATTTCAGAATCTGTGAACAGAGGCTGCCACTTACTGCATTATCTATAAAATGCTGACATCTACTGGTTAGAAATTATATTGCACATTGACATCTATGTCACTTTCTGGTTGTGTCAGAGTTGTCATTTAATTGACAGCACGAAGTACCGCCCTCACCTGTCTGCCTGTGCTGTCGCAGTGCGATGCCCTCCCCTCATTCAATGAAAATTAAAGAAATAGAATTTGCTGAAACACTAAAGGAAGCCTACACTGTTAAAATAAGACAATTCAAAACACCAACATTATTTAATGAAACCATGAAAAGTAGTACACCTAAGAGTAACAAGCGTTAATAAGAACATAGTTTAAACTCACTCCAAAGTTACGTGGAAGGTCGCGGATGGAGCCATCAAAAAGGTGCATTCAGGATGGCTCAACCCCTTGGAACATTGTCATGGGACGGCGGTCACGTGTGTTGCAAAGCAGGTCACTTGTTCAGGACGGTTGAGGTAAGCTGTTCACACTGGTGTTCGAACGAAAACCCGTTGTACGTGCTATGATCCACGTAATGGAAACACCCAAGTGGTTCTTCAATCTGAATATTGGCCTTCTTTAATAGAGGGATGTCTAAACTCTTTTGGGGGAATACAAATTATTTACAGGCTAAATAACGATTGATGATCAATTGTCATTAATATTTTACAACTTATTAGGCTATTATAGTTCACATATTCATTTACATTACCTAATTTTAGAAATTTACTGAGACAGAAAAAAAGAGCTGTCATATTTTCCAACAATTTGCTGAAATATGCCCAGTGCAGTCAAATATGTAATAATCCTATGTTTTATATATATATATATGGGCTAGAGTGGGCATCGAGCCAGGAGCTATGAAGCCGGGGGATCGTGTTTCGGAGGACGCATGGCTCTCGACCTTCGCTTCTCCCGAGTCCGCACGGGAGTTACAGCGACGAGACAAGAATGTAACTACCAATTGGATATCACAAAATTGGGGAGAAAAGGGAGTAAAATAAATAAATAAACAAAATTGTAACCATAAACATCTACCTTATTTACTTGTCTAAACAGTGAGATAATATAACAGACTTGACTGCAAAGGCTTTGGGTTCATCGTGATGGTGCATTTGTGCTCAGATGCCACAAGAGTGAGGCATTGCTTTACAATGAAGGCCATGGATGAAGAAATCTGTCCACTAGGTTTGTTTGAGCAATGTGGTCAAATCAAATTTATTTATATAGCCCTTCTTACATCAGCTGATATATCAAAGTGCTGTACAGAAACCCAGCCTAAAACCCCAAACAGCAAGCAATGCAGGTGTAGAAGCACGGTGGCTAGGAAAAACTCCCTAGAAAGGCAAAAACCTAGGAAGAAACCTAGAGAGGAACCAGGCTATGAGGGGTGGCCAGTCCTCTTCTGGCTGTGCCGGGTGGAGATTATAACAGAACATGGCCAAGATGTTCAAATGTTCATAAATGACCACCATGGTCAAATAATAGTAATCATAGTAGTTGTCGAGGGTGCAACAAGCCAGCACCTCAGGAGTAAATGTAAGTTGGCTTTTCATAGTCAATCCTTGAGAGTATCTCTACCACTCCTGCTGTCTCTAGAGAGTTGAAAACAGCAGGTCTGGGACAGATAGCACGTCCGGTGAACAGGTCAGGGTTCCATAGCCGCAGGCAGAACAGTTGAAACAGGAGCAGCAGCACTGCCAGGTGGACAGGGGACAGCAAGGAGTCATCATGCCAGGTAGTCCTGAGGCATCGTCCTAGGGATCAGGTCCTCAGAGAGAGAGAAAGAAAGAAAGAGAGAGCATACTTAAATTCACACAGGACACCGGATAAGACAGGATAAATACTCCAGATATAACAGACTGACCCTAACCCCCAGACACATAAACTACTGCAGCATAAATACTGGAGGCTGAGACAGGAGGAGTCAGGAGACACTGTGGCCCCATCCGATGACACCCCTGGACAGGGCCAAACAGGCAGGATATAACCCGACCCACTTTTCCAAAGCACAGTCCCCACACCACTTCAACCTCCAACTTACCATCCTGAGACAAGGCCGAGTATAGCCCACAAAGATCTCCGTTGCGGCACAACCCAAGGGGGGGCGCCAACCCAGACAGGAAGACCATGTCAGCGAATCAACCCACTCAAGTGGAGGCCTGCGTCTTGTGACCGTAGGTATGTACGGCAGGACCAAAACGGAAAGATAGGTAGGAGCAAGCCCATGTAATGCTTTGTAGGTTAGCAGTAAAACCTTGAAATCAGCCCTTGCTAACAGGAAGCCAGTGTAGGGAGGCTAGCACTGGAGTAATATGATAAAATGTTTGGGTTCTAGTCAGGATTCTAGCAGCCGTATTTAGCACTAACTGAAGTTTATTTAGTGCTTTATCCGGGTAGCTGGAAAGTAGAGCATTGCAGTAGTCTAACCTTGAAGTAACAAAAGCATGGATACATTTTTCTGCATCATTTTTGGACAAAAAGTTTCTGATTTTTGCAATGTTACATAGATGGAAAAAAAGCTGTCTTTGAAATAGTCTTGATATGTTCGTCAAAAGAGAGATCAGGGTCCACAGTAACGCAGAGGTCCTTCACAGTTTTATTTGAGACGACTGTACAACCATCAAGATTAATTGTCAGATTCAACAGAAGATCTCTTTATTTCTTAGGACCTAGAACAAGCATCTCTGTTTTGTCCGAGTTTAAAAGTAGAAAGTTTGCAGCCATTCACTTCCTTATGTCTGAAACACAGGCTTCTAGGGAGGGCAATTTTGGAGCTTCACCATGTTTCATTGAAATGTACAGCTGTGTGGCATCCACATAGCAGTGAAAGTTAACATTATGTTTTCTAATGACATCCCCAAGAGGTAAAATATATAGTGAGAACAATAGTGGTCCTAAAATGTAACCTTAATTAAGGAAGACCGAAATTTACTGTTGATTTGTCAGAGGAGAAATCATTCACAGAGACAAACTGATATCTTTCCGACAGATAAGATCTAAACCAGGCCAGAACTTGTCCATGTAGACCAATTTGAGTTTCCAATCTCTCCAAAAGAATGTGGTGATCGATGGTATCAAAAGCAGCACTAAGGTCTAGGAGCATGAGGACAGATGCAGAGCCTCAGTCTGACGCCATGAAAAGGTCATTTACCACCTTCACAAGTGCAGTCTCAGTGCTCTGATGGGGTCTAAAACCAGACTGAAGCATTTCGTATACATTGTTTGTCTTCAGGAAGGCAGTGAGTTGCTGCACAACAGCATACAGTAAGATTGCTGAACTGTGGATACTACTTCCGATCTGTGAAAACAACGCCTTTCAGTAAGTCATTAGGTTACAGTTAATAGACCCTTGTCCAGAACTTTTAGTTTCTGATTACGCTTCAATGGCTACCGTTCTTAAAGATGGCCACTGTGGACAGGGCATTAATAATAACGGACGGAAAACAACGCTTTACTTAGTAAATTAGTCCTACTGAATGTTTTTAATCAAGCAATTTAAAGACATGATATCTGAAATGGCTTTGTTTATATTGCTACTTAATGTCAGAGATAGCTTTGTGTTGGTGAATGATTACCTGATCCAAGTTTGGTTGAATTGCAGTTGTCAAAAGAAAGCAGCCGCTATGGAGTAAACATTTTTCTCTCTTTACACACCTGCCATTTCCCCCTAATTAATCTCCTCTTATTTCTGATGAATCGGTTGGATTAAGTGGTTTACATCAGCTGCTCCACTAGGCATGTCTATGGTGTATACTAATTAACTAGGCCAGCAGTAGGGTTTTGTTCTGCCATTGAGTGGCTGTATTTCCATTAGCAGTATTACATAATGATACAGGAAACGTTTTAGTGTTACTGCAGTAGTTAACACAAAGATCTGTTCCAGATTCCCTCTGCCCTGTATACAGAGGTCAATATACAGATGCCCTGTATACAGAGGTCAATATACAGATGCCCTGTATACCAGGCATGGATTAAATCCACCTACTAAAGACTTACTGTACATCAAAACACATTTGTCTAGTTTTTTACATCGTTTAGCAGATGCTCTTATCCAGAGCTACTTACAGAAGCAATTAGGGTTAAGTGCCTTGCTCAAGGGCACATCAACAGATGTTTCAACTAGTCGGCTCGGGGACTCAAACCAGCAACTTTTAGGTTGCTGGTCCAACACTTAACCACTAGGCTACCTGCCGCCCGTCACCACTCACGTCTTCCCCTCTTCCTGTTTATCCTCAACTTTTAGGTTGCTGGTCCAACACTTAACCACTAGGCTACCTGCCGCCCGTCACCACTCACGTCTTCCCCTCTTCCTGTTTATCCTCAACTTTTAGGTTGCTGGTCCAACACTTAACCACTAGGCTACCTGCCGCCCGTCACCACTCACGTCTTCCCCTCTTCCTGTTTATCCTCAACTTTTAGGTTGCTGGTCCAACACTTAACCACTAGGCTACCTGCTGCCCGTCACCACTCACGTCTTCCCCTCTTCCTGTTTATCCTCAACTTTTAGGTTGCTGGTAAAAACTTAACCACTAGGCTACCTGCCGCCCGTCACCACTCACGTCTTCCCCTCTTCCTGTTTATCCTCAACTTTTAGGTTGCTGGTCCAACACTTAACCACTAGGCTACCTGCCGCCCGTCACCACTCACGTCTTCCCCTCTTCCTGTTTATCCTCAACTTTTAGGTTGCTGGTCCAACACTTAACCACTAGGCTACCTGCCGCCCGTCACCACTCACGTCTTCCCCTCTTCCTGTTTATCCTCAACTTTTAGGTTGCTGGTCTAACACTTAACCACTAGGCTACCTGCCGCCCGTCACCACTCACGTCTTCCCCTCTTCCTGTTTATCCTCAACTTTTAGGTTGCTGGTCCAACACTTAACCACTAGGCTACCTGCTGCCCGTCACCACTCACGTCTTCCCCTCTTCCTGTTTATCCTCAACTTTTAGGTTGCTGGTCCAACACTTAACCACTAGGCTACCTGCCGCCCGTCACCACTCACGTCTTCCCCTCTTCCTGTTTATCCTCAACTTTTAGGTTGCTGGTCCAACACTTAACCACTAGGCTACCTGCCGCCCGTCACCACTCACGTCTTCCCCTCTTCCTGTTTATCCTCAACTTTTAGGTTGCTGGTCCAACACTTAACCACTAGGCTACCTGCCGCCCGTCACCACTCACGTCTTCCCCTCTTCCTGTTTATCATCACTTTTTTCACTTTAGTCATTGACAAACAAACCAGAGATGTTGTGTAAAACAGCGATACAACTGTTCAAGTCAAACGTTAATTGTAAATGTCAATCCAGACTTAAATGATCTGAATGAATGACTTTATACATTAGTTAAATAGGTAAACCTCAGAGTGGCCACAATCTCTGGACAAAGTCCTAAGTCTAAGATAAACTTTTACAATAAATTCTTCTGAATGTCTTTGTTCTGTATAATTCAACTACAAGTTGAAATGCTTTATGTCTATTTCTGTCTTATCTTGATGTCACTCTATAATACGTTGGATATACGCATGCCCAAACATTTCCTAAATGGCACCCTAATCCCTATACAGTGCACTACTTTAGACCAGAGCCCTATGGGGCCCTGTTCCCTATACAGTGCACTACTTTAGACCAGAGCCCTATGGGGCCCTGTTCCCTATACAGTGCACTACTTTAGACCAGAGCGCACAATTGGTCCAGTGTCGTTTGGGTTTGGGTTAGGGGTAGGCCGTTATTGTAAATAAGAATTTGTTCTTAACTGACTTGCCTAGTTAAATACAATACAAAATGATTCCTGCTTTGCTTCGTCATTCATTATCATTCACAAATAATACAGCTCAGACTGAGTGTATAAGTTGTCTAACATTTGCTTCCTGGGTGGTTCTATCCAACGTGATCGTTCCATCACATTGAATGAAGACAGGAGAGAGTGAATGTACCATGTATAGGTTTGTACAAGGTTTGCAAAATTTGATAATGTTATGAGCTGAGTCTTTTCCTTCGTCATCATGAGATCTGGATGTTCTGTCTTCTATAACGGAATATGTTGTTATTAAACATCTTAATTGCCTCTCTCTCCCTCTCTCTCTCCCTCTCTCTGTGGGTCCATCTGAGCTCACTCTGTGCTGTTCTCTGATTGTCATCTGTTTGCTTTTGATGTGATGCTGTGGGGGAACAGTGTAGACTTTCCTCTGTTTAGTGAGACCGATTTAGCTCAAGCTTTTCTGTAGCCTGGTGCCAGATCTGTTTGTGCTCTTGCCAACTCCAATGCAGTCATTGTTTGGCATGATGAGGGAAAACGACTTGGCATGTTGGCACAAACAGATGGGCACTCAGGCTAGCTTTCCTATCTGTAGTGAGTAAGATTCAACTTTCCTATCTGTAGTGAGTAAGATTCAACTTTCCTATCTGTAGTGAGTAAGATTCAACTTTCCTATCTGTAGTGAGTAAGATTCAACTTTCCTATCTGTAGTGAGTAAGATTCAACTTTCCTATCTGTACTGAGTAAGATTCAACTTTCCTATCTGTAGTGAGTAAGATTCAACTTTCCTATCTGTAGTGAGTAAGATTCAACTTTCCTATCTGTAGTGAGTAAGATTCAACTTTCCTTAAATTGGAGCTTTCCTCAGTTTTGTGAGTAGGAGTAAATTTGAGCTTTCCTCAGTTTTGTGAGTAGGAGTAAGTTGTAGTTTTTCTGTCTATAGGTCCTACACACACTCAGGATCCACAACTGATGTACAACACAAGCCTTGTAGAGAGACTTCACAATGGTTGTGTAAACATCTTAGTGCAGACAAGCTATCCTATCTCAACAATATCAGTTGTATCACAACCATTGTGTCAAATGAGTTGTATGTACATCAGTTGTTCAACCTGAGTGTGTACGGGGACTAATATCTGTAGTGAGTAAGATTCAGCTGAGCAGCATTGGTCAAAACCAAACAAATCAATGTTGATTGGTCACGTGCACCGTTATAGCTTGTGCAGATGTTATAGTATGTGCAGCGAAATGCTTTTATTGCTAGCTTCTAACAATGTACTTAAATGTCAAACTAGTACACAAATATGAATATATAAAAACAACAAGAAATCAGGACATTTCAGAACCTATCCAATTAACAAATAGCACTGTAACAGTAATCCAAATGCAATCTATACGTATACACCCGTTGAATTTACACAATATATACCCACAATGATATGTACAGCAGTAAATACATTAGAGTGAGATATATCAATAACCCAGTATTTAAATAAATATACAGTGTGTATAAACAGTGTAACTAAAATGCAATGTACAGTAGTAGAAATATTAGAATGAGCCATGTTGAGAATACATAATTGAAATACACATATAGACAGTATGGACAGTATGTGAATGGTGTGTATAGACAGTATAGACAGTATGTGAATGGTGTGTATAGACAGTATTGATAGTATGTGAATGGTGTGTATAGACAGTATGTGAATGGTGTGTACAGACGGTATAGACAGTATGTGAATGGTGTGTGTAGACAGTATGTGAATGGTGTGTATAGACAGTATGTGAATGGTGTGTATAGACAGTATGTGAATGGTGTGTATAGACAGTATGGACAGTATGTGAATGGTGTGTATAGACAGTATGGACAGTATGTGAATGGTGTGTATAGACAGTATGGGCAGTATGTGAATGGTGTGTATAGACAGTATGGACAGTATGTGAATGGTGTGTATAGACAGTGGACAGTATGTGAATGGTGTGTATAGACAGTATGGGCAGTATGTGAATGGTGTGTATAGACAGTATAGACAGTATGTGAATGGTGTGTATAGACAGTATGGACAGTATGTGAATGGTGTGTATAGACAGTATGGGCAGTATGTGAATGGTGTGTATAGACGGTATGGACAGTATGTGAATGGTGTGTATAGACAGTGGACAGTATGTGAATGGTGTGTATAGACAGTATGGGCAGTATGTGAATGGTGTTTATAGACAGTATAGACAGTATGTGAATGGTGTGTATAGACAGTATGGACAGTATGTGAATGGTGTGTATAGACAGTATAGACAGTATGTGAATGGTGTGTATAGACGGTATAGACAGTATGTGAATGGTGTGTGTAGACAGTATGTGAATGGTGTGTATAGACAGTATGTGAATGGTGTGTATAGACAGTATGTGAATGGTGTGTATAGACAGTATGTGAATGGTGTGTATAGACAGTATGTGAATGGTGTGTATAGACAGTATGTGAATGGTGTGTATAGACAGTATGTGAATAGTGTGTTTAGACAGTATGTGAATAGTGTGTTTAGACAGTATAGACAGTATGTGAATGGTGTGTATAGACGGTATAGACAGTATGTGAATGGTGTGTGTATAGACAGTATGGACAGTATGTGAATGGTGTGTATAGACAGTATAGACAGTATGTGAATGGTGTGTATAGACGGTATAGACAGTATGTGAATGGTGTGTATAGACAGTATGTGAATGGTGTGTATAGACAGTATGTGAATAGTGTGTTTAGACAGTATGTGAATAGTGTGTTTAGACAGTATAGACAGTATGTGAATGGTGTGTGTATAGACGGTATAGACAGTATGTGAATGGTGTGTGTATAGACAGTATGGACAGTATGTGAATGGTGTGTATAGACAGTATGTGAAATGAAAACGTATGTCCAGCAGTAGTTATGTAGGATGAACCATGATTAGAATACAGTATATACATATAAAGTGGATAAAAAAGGTGTGTAAACATTAAAATGACCAGCGTTCAATGGCTTAGTACACAGGGCAGCAGTCTCTAAGGTGCATGGTAGAGTACAGGGTGGTAGCCGTCTAGTGACAGTATCTAATGTTCAGGGCGGGGGACTGGGCGGAGGCCCAGCTAAGGATGACTATTTAACAGTCTGATGGCCTGGAGATGGAAGCTGTTTATCAGTCTCTTGGTCCCAGCTTTGATGCACCTGTACTGTCGTCACCTTCTAGATGGTAGCGGGCTGAACAGGCCGAGATCCCTGATGATCTTCTTGGCCTTCCTGTGACACCGGGTGCTGTAGATGTCCTGCAGGGCAGGCAGTGTGCCCCCGATGATGCATTATGCTGACCGCACTATCTTTTGGAAAGTCCTGCGGTTGTGGGTGGTGCAGTTGCCGTACCAGGACAGTCACAGGTGAGCAAGGAGTACAGGAGGGGGCTGAGCATGCACCTTTTGAGGCCGCCGTGTTGAGGATCAGCGTGGCGGAGTTGTTGTTGCCTACCTCCACCACCATCTGTTCGGGGGCATGTACAGTTCATTGTAGAATAATAGTGAAGACATCAAAACTATAATATAACATATGGAATCATGTGGTAACCAAAAAAAGTGTTAAACAAATGAAGTGGTATACAGAAGATAGCCCTATTTGGTAAAAAGGCAAGAATATCTCAAATAAGCAAATGACAGTCCATCATTACTTTAAGACGTGAAGGTCAGTCAATGCGGAAAAGGTCAAGAACTTTGAAAGTTTCTTCAGGTGAAGTTGCAAAAAAAAAACATCAAGTGCTATGATGGAACTGTCTCTCATGAGGACCACCACAGGAAATTAAGACCCAGAGTTACCTCTGCTGCAGAGGATAAGTTCATTAGAGTTACCTCAGACATATCCCTCCACCTCAGACATATCCCTCCACCTCAGACATATCCCTCCACCTCAGACATACCCCTCCACCACAGACATACCCCTCCACCACAGACATACCCCTCCACCACAGACATACCCCTCCACCACAGACATACCCCTCCACCGCAGACATACCCCTCCACCACAGACATACCCCTCCACCACAGACATACCCCTCCACCACAGACATACCCCTCCACCACAGACATACCCCTCCACCGCAGACATACCCCTCCACCGCAGACATCCCCCTCCACCACAGACATCCCCCTCCACCACAGACATCCCTCCACCACATACCCCTCCACCACAGGCATACCCCTCCACCACAGACATCCCCCTCCACCACAGACATCCCTCCACCACATACCCCTCCACCACAGGCATACCCCTCCACCACAGACATACCCCTCCACCACAGGCATATCCTTCCAACTCAGACTTACCTCTCCACGTCTGTTTTTTGCAGAAAGTTATTTTTTTCCTGTCCTGTCCGCGTGATGAGTGGAGAACCCCTCTGGACAATATATCCAGAGAGAGCCCTGATTCCGTAAAACAGAGTAATTTACACTCCCTTATGTATCTTTGAAAGGAGATCCTCGACCTGAGCTCATCAACTTTATTGTCCAGGGACTGAACCTCAGCGAGTAATATACTCAGAAGTGGTGGATGATTTGCTTGCTGCCTGAGCATAACTAGAGCCCCACCTCTCCTCCCTCTTTTCCGGTGTCAATGTTTTTAAATGGGGGAGTCCAAACAAAGCATCCAGTTCAGGGAAGTCAAATTTCTGGTCAAATTTCTGTTGAATGACTGCCAATCCAATGTCCTAAAGTTATTTTCGCTGTAGGTAATAATACTAGAAACTCTTTGCACAAGTACTGCAAAGTTGCCTAGGAGCTGTCGGCTCATCTTGGTGGTGAGAAGAATAGACAGTCATGGAGGGAGGGGGAATCACAAATCCTCGTGACCTGTGTTTGTATGGTTTGTTTATAAAGATGAAAGAGAGCAGTCAGAACCCTGAGAACCCATTAGTACATACCTGTCATCTGTCCTGGAACATTTTCACACGCCACACACATACACGCGCACACATACACACACAAGCACAATTGGCACATCCACAGAAACAACCTGCTTATCCTATGAACAGCCTTCCTTTTCTCCCATCGTCTGGGGCCTAATTGATTAATCTGAACAGTCAGTGACTAGAACATTGTTGGTTCCCTCAGCCTGCCTCTCATCCTCACAACAATAACACTAGCAGTGATGCAGTAATAGCAACACAGAGCAGCTTGTAACCAACAACAGGTTTACCCATGATAAAATACAGATGGCTGAGGTATTATGTCTTTGGTAATACTACCCCAAATCTACAAATGGATTGACTGGAAAGTCTAGCATTGTCATTGAGCAGTGTGTTTGTTTGAGTGTTTGCCCTAAACCGTCTGGAGTGATTTTATTTTATTTAAAAAACATGTATTTAACCTTTATTTAACAAGGCAAGTCAATTAAGAACAAATTCTTATTTACAATGACGGTCTACCCTGGCCAAACCCTAACCCGGACGATGCTGGGCCAATTGTGCGCCACCCTATGGGACTCCCAATCACGTCCGGTTGTGATACAGTCTGGAATCAAACCAGGGTCAGTAGTGACGCTTCTAGCACTGAGATGCAGTGCCTTAGACCAATACACCACTTGGGAGCCCCAAAAATGGACGGGATTAACAATTTTGCCACTCTTCTGATTAGTTCCATTACACCAGGCAAGCTCAGTCAAGCACAGATACATTTTGAAGCCAGGTCTATCACTGAGCATATCATTCAAGTGAGCGTACAACCCGTTCATAACCACATTTAATCTGCTGTATTTTAACATTGACATTATTCTCTTCCCTGGGGTTAGCTCTTGAAGCAGGAAGTCCACGTGCATAACAGGATGTTATATGTGTACTTAGAGTGGTTCTACGAAATAGAGGAAATGGAGGGAATAGAATGGGGATTTCAGGCAATGCCAAGTATATACTCTATTCACAATGTCAATCATGTTAAGCAACAGTGGAGAGTGCTTGAGAGAACTGAATGGCACCACCATAGCCTTGGAAAGCCATAGCCATGGTGGGGATAGACAAAATACCCAGGAACTAGCGGCAGATCAATCAGACAGACTAATTTTAAACCTTTGCTGTGGTCTCGAGTCTGCGCCATCATGGCTTTGTGCAAAGAGGCAAAGAGCATTGAGCAGTCACCCTGATTTTATATGTTAACTAGTTTCTCTGATAGGTTGAAGCTATATCACAGGCAGGGTGGTACCTGGATTGATAGGAGATTGGCACACTTCAAAGCGGCACTTTTCCAAGCTAAAGCCCAGGTCTACGGAGCCTTGTTATTTTGTAGGAAACATTCATTTCATGCCACAAAATACCCCCAAAATATTTTGTTGATCCATCGTATGTTGTTCATTATATGTAATAACATGATAATGATCCATTTTATTTGTAGAGATCTTTCCCTGACATTCTAACACCCTTTACAAAGAGACATCCATTGTTTTACCCACAGGAAATATGTGCAGCTTGTGTGTTGTCATTTTAGTAGGCTGAGTACAATGATTCAGATGATAGGTGACACAACACCTTGTGGGTGGTAAGTAGGCCTAAGTAAGTCAACTTAGAGGCCACAGTACCATCTGGATAGTGTAGTAGTCACACCTTTCATAAAAGGCTGAATTACAGCAACTCTAGAATGGTGCCCTCTGAAATAGCAGATTACCCAATCAAAGCCCTGCTCAACTCAAATATTACATTCACATGGACCTGTCCTGGCTTGTGTCAGGGTGTCAACAGATTTTTTTTTTTTTTTTAATGTTTTGCAGCTTAAAATAAAAATGTGTGTTTCTTATTGGACAAGTCCCTCACTGTTTCAGTCTGTTTCCTTCTGTTTGGTGCATAACCATGCCTAGTTGTGATTTTGTGGGCCGGTGTGTGGAGGCAGGAGGAGATGAGTCAGACTGATGGTGAGGATGCAGGGCAGACAGACTGCTCCAGGAGGGCCATGTGTATATGGGGGCTGCACAGGGGATAAGACTCCATGAACAACAAACATAATCCATTTTCCTCCGTAAGGGACTTCGTCAGGTGACCAACCACAAGGCCCGTGACTCAGATTGTGTTGTTGATTCGATGAGGGATGACAGAATGAATGTTTACCGTGTCTACCGATGTTTATAAAGGGTGCACGCACTCAGAGAGTGGACAATACCCGTGGGGGCCCTGTCAAATTAGTTTGATCAAAGTTCTATTCCAAGGGAAATCTTTTTTTCTCACAGAGGATAGTGACTTATATTTCTGTGTACAAGTTGTTCAAGGTTTTGTAAAGCGGAAAAAACCCTCGACGTTGGGGAATAGCTGTCGCCCTTTGGCTGTGCAAAGCAGAGCTGGGAGTCCTTGTGCGTATCTTGTAAATTCGCCAATAGGAAAGGTTACTTAGCCGGAAGAGATTTCAGATCTTCAATCAGCATCAGCTTCAATCACATAGGCCTACCCACCCTGTGTAGAAAAGGTGAGATTCCTTTACTTTAAATGAACCGTGCTAAAATGAGATCCAACCCAGATAGCTGGACAATTATATAGTCCTACCCGGGGAACAGCATGAGACCCACAGTGATGACGCATCAAATGTCAGCCCAAGCTGCACAAGTACGTCATCGGGGAGGCGGGAGCCAGAGAGAGTCAACCCACTTAGGGAGTGTAGCAGAGGGGCTCAGAGACACTGGAAAGAACCAAACCTCGGTTTAAATACTATTTGAAATTGTTCAAATACTTTTAGCGTTTGCTCTTGTCTGTCTGGAGTGCCAGATGAGTGGGGTTTGCAGTTTTGAGATTATTCTATTGGTTCCATTGTGCCAGACAAGCTCAATTAAGCCCAGATAAAGTATTTGAAATTATTTCAAATAGTATTTGAACCCAGGTCTGGCTTGGGGCGGAGGAAAGCAAGGTCACCAAAACCTCCCATGGATCACTATTCCCAGAATACTAGTGATGGGGATGTCCATTGGGAATGTTGTTTAGTGACATGAGATGGAAACCACTGGGTCAGTGGCCTCTGGGATGAGTCTGGGTTCTCCATAGTTCTGATATTCTCCTGTTAGGCCGTAGGATGTTTGTATACAGTGAATGCAGATGTGGCAACCTTGGTTCTGTAACCATGAGGTTGGAAGTATGCACTTTCTAACAATCGATTGTTGTTCTTCTTTGTAAAAAGTATATTTCCTTCCTCTTCGACTGTCAGCTGTCTTCTCTACTAAAACTAGATTTTCAGTCAACAGAGGAAGTTGATGGTGAAATAACTCCAGTCCTCTGTAACAGATCCAGGCAGTTCAATTCAACAGGACTGGATTTCCTTGTTACCATTACATCAATGATACCATGTAAAAAAAAAACTACAAATCTAAATCGACATCAATGTTTTTCTAGGACACAGACAAATAGTGTCCAATTTGTAGTTAATACATCAAATGATGAAGCAACTGTACGAACAATCAGCTTAGACTTGTCGTGACTTTTGACTCCTTCTGTTAAATAAGAGCACTTGGATCTCACATTCCATGCTTTATGACAGATGGTATGTTTGTTTTCTCTTACTTCACTCTATAAGCAGGCGTGTGCGCGCACACACTTATCCTCTTGACCATTGTTTTCAATAACTACATAGCCTCTACCTCAGGCTCTGACATCTGTGAAAACAGAGAAAAACCCAAGCTGCCCAGTACTGCAGCTACAATACAATATGCCTCTAAATTCAGAGTGTCCAGCCAAGTCTGGAAAGTACCCTACTGCAACACTCACGTTTGGAAAGGAATCTGGCCAACACAGCTTGTTAGTAATGGACTCACAGCTACAAGGAAAGCCTTTTTTCTACAGCTGTGTGCTTCTTCAGCTGTGTGCATTAAGTTTGCTGGAGAAACTTCCTAGCTGGTAGACTGTGAATGGAGAAAATAATCATGGGTGTGTGTTGTCCAGCACACATTTGCTTAAAATGAAATCAACAGTGAATCTATTTTGTCCATTCTGGACCCGCTGTAGAAGGCAGGCCAGGCAGCCTATAGAGAAGGCCACTTTACTAACCAGCTGTGTTGGCCAGCTTTGTTTCCTAACGTGAGTGTAGTAGTAGGGTAGCTTCCAACCTTGGGCGATCTGACTAGAGGTGTATTCTTCGAAGTGTGTCACATTGTGACGTCAGAGTCAGACCGATTTCAGCAGAATCTGTTTGGATAGAAGCTGAAGTACTGTGAGGCTTGAGTTTTTCTCTGTTTACAGATATCAGAGTCTGAGGTAGCTGCGAGGCCTTTGTATTGCTGAACCATAAACACTGCAGTCATTTACAGGTAACTGTTGATATATTATTACAACTTAAGTTAAGCCACAATTTGACGTTTTTAATATTTTTGTGTGAATCAGAAATGGTTTAAGGGATTTTACTCTCACCACCGTCCATCCCTCCATTCTCCCAGCCATCAGGTTCATCCCTCTATTCTCTCAGCCATCAGGTTCATCCCTCCTCTCAACCTCCATCCCTCCATTCTCTCAGCCATCAGGTTCATCCCTCCTCTCAACCTCCATCCCTCCATTCTCTCAGCATCAGATTCATCCCTCCATTCTCCCAGCCATCAGATTCATCCCTCCATTCTCTCAGCCATCAGGTTCATCCCTCCTCTCAACCTCCATCCCTCCATTCTCTCAGCATCAGATTCATCCCTCCATTCTCCCAGCCATCAGGTTCATCCCTCTATTCTCTCAGCCATCAGGTTCATCCCTCCTCTCAACCTCCATCCCTCCATTCTCTCAGCCATCAGGTTCATCCCTCCTCTCAACCTCCATCCCTCCATTCTCTCAGCATCAGATTCATCCCTCCATTCTCTCAGGCATCAGGTTCATCCCTCAATTCTCTCAGCCATCAGGTTCATCCCTCCATTCTCTCACTCATCGGGTTCATCCCTCAATTCTCTCAACAATCAGGTTCACCCCTCCATTCTCTCACTCATCCTCCATCCCTCCATTCTCTCAGCCATCAGGTTCATCCCTCCATTCTCTCAGCCATCAGGTACATCCCTCCTCCCTCTCTTCCATTCCTCCATTCTCTCAGCCATCAGGTTCATCCCTCCATTCTCTCAGCCATCAGGTTCATCCCTCCTCTCAACCTTCATCCCTCCATTCTCTCAGGCATCAGATTCATCCCTCCATTCTCTCAGGCATCAGGTTCATCCCTCCATTCTCTCAGCCATCAGGTTCATCCCTCCATTCTCTCACTCATCAGGTTCATCCCTCAATTCTCTCAACAATCAGGTTCATCCCTCCATTCTCTCACTCATCAGGTTCATCCCTCAATTCTCTCAACAATCAGGTTCATCCCTCCATTCTCTCACTCATCAGGTTCATCCCTCCATTCTCTCAGCCATCAGGTTCATCCTTCCTCTCATCCTCCATCCCTCCATTCTCTCAGCCATCAGGTTCATCCCTCCATTCTCTCAGCCATCAGGTACATCCCTCCTCCCCCTCTTCCATTCCTCCATTCTCTCAGCCATCAGGTTCATCCCTCCATTCTCTCAGCCATCAGGTACATCCCTCCTCCCTCTCTTCCATTCCTCCATTCTCTCAGCCATCAGGTTCATCCCTCCATTCTCTCAGCCATCAGGTTCATCCCTCCTCTCAACCTTCATCCCTTCATTCTCTCAGGCATCAGATTCATCCCTCCATTCTCTCAGGCATCAGGTTCATCCCTCCATTCTCTCAGCCATCAGGTTCATTCCTCCATTCTCTCACTCATCAGGTTCATCCCTCAATTCTCTCAACAATCAGGTTCATCTCTCCATTCTCTCACTCATCAGGTTCATCCCTCCATTCTCTCAGCCATCAGGTTCATCCCTCCATTCACTCAGCCATCAGATTCATCCCTCCATTCTCTCAGCCATTAGGTTCATCCCTCCTCCCTCTCTTCCATCCCAACTTACATAGGCTAATGTGATTAGCATGAGGTTGTAAGTAACAAGAATATTTCTCAGGACATAGACATATCTGATATTCGCAGAAAGCTTAAATTATTGTTAATCTAACTGCACTGTCCAATTTACAGTAGCTATTACAGTGAAAGAAAACATTGCTATTGTTTGAGGAGAGTGCACATTTATGAACTTAAAGTTATTAATAAACCAATTAGGCAAATTTGAACAGTCTTGATACAACATTTTTAAAAGAAATGCAATGGTACATTGGATCAGTCTAAAACTTTGCACATGCACTGCTGCCATCTAGTGGCCAAAATCTAAATTGCGACTGAGCTGGATTAATACATTATGGCCTTTCTCTTGCATTTCAAAGATGGTACAAAAAAAGCGCATGTTTTTTCTTTGTATTATCTTTACCAGATCTAATGTGTTACATGTGCTACATTAATCTAACCGATCGCTGCAGCTGTACATAGTCCATCGGTAAATAGCCCACCCAATTTACCTACCTCATCCCCATACTGTTTATATTTATTTACTTTTCTGCTCTTTTGCACACCAGTATCTCTACCTGCACATGACCATCTGATCATTTATCACTCCAGTGATCTGCAAAATTGTAATTTTCCGCCTACCTCCTCATGCCTTTTGCACACAATGTATATAGACTATTTTTTTCTTTCTACTGTGTTATTGACTTGTTTATTGTTTACTCCATGTGTAACTCTGTGTTGTTGTCTGTTCACACTGCTATGCTTTATCTTGGCCAGGTCGCAGTTGTAAATGAGAACTTGTTCTCAACTAGCCTACCTGGTTAAATAAAGGTGAAATAAATAAATAAATAAATAAAACAAAATTTTAATTTCACAAATTTCAAAGTTTTTCCTTTCAAATGGTATCAAGAATATGAATATCCTTGCTTCAGGTCCTGAGCTACAGGCAGTTGGATTTGGGTATGTCATTTTAGGTGAAATTGAAAAAAAGGGTCCGATCCTTATAGCTAAACTCCCATTAGCATGACCCTGCCCTTTGTCCACTCAGACTACCATGGAAGCCATTCGTCACAGTATGGGCAGCTTCAGGCTTACATAAAGATAAATAATTATCTTATACAAAGAGAATGATGACATAAACTATTCCTTGTACCTTCTATGCTACTCTATACATTTATAGAAATCAGTATTTTCTGAATGTGAAACACTGCGAGGACACACATTTCCCCCCCAACATTTTAGCCCACCAGGCTATGGCATGGCACACTTCAAGACACCCCTTTCTCTGAACAGGGCCAACTTGACCATAAGCCCCAGCAAATAGCAGCTGGCTGCGGTTCCTTTCCTGTCCTCCATCCTCCCTTATTCAGACAGGCAGCTGTCTGGAGGGCCAGGGGTCTGAGGGGAGCTCAGGAGTTCAGTCCCAGACACAAGGCTCAGAGCCTGGGGGTGTGGAGGCACATGCAGGGCGTGGGAATGGGTGTTTTGGGAAGGAACCTGGAGGATCTGCATGTAGGTGGGGGTGGGCGGTAGGGGAGAGAGGACCCCCCCACCCTCTGGCCTGATCTCTGTCTTGGTCCTGAACCAAACAGAAGCATCCCACTGGACAAAAATGGGTCAACTAGACGTTGAACTGACGTCTGTGCCGAATGGGATGGGTGTTAAATATGGCAAATGTCTGGTTTTTACAAAGGCAGAGAGTAGAAAACCCCAATAAGCCAAATGTGTATTAATGTATCAATATCACATTATTACAAAACATGGCAGCCATGACTAACTCAATTTACTCACTAAGAATACAATTCTGTAACTTCATAAACTGTGAAGCAAAAGGAAATGTGACATCTTTGCTGAGGAATCTATTATATGGTGTTCCACGAAACAGCCTCTGGTGGAACAATACATTATCCACAGCAGGAAAGAATGTCTTCAATACTAATGTTCTGGTTGTTAGCTCGTTATGAGCCTCGCTATGTTAGCTACATACATATTAGGCATTTAGCAGATGCTCTTATCCAGAGCGACTTCCAGGAGCAATTA
Source organism: Oncorhynchus mykiss (assembly GCF_013265735.2). Lineage (NCBI taxonomy): Eukaryota > Metazoa > Chordata > Actinopteri > Salmoniformes > Salmonidae > Oncorhynchus > Oncorhynchus mykiss. Next base: position 90,412,880 of record NC_048576.1, on the reverse strand, counting down.
GGATTAATTGTCTTGCTCAAGGGCACATCGACAGATTTTTCACCTAGTTGGCTTGGACATTCTAACCAGCAACCTTTCGTTTACTGGCCCAACACTCTTAACCACTAGGCTACCTGCCACTACATCGAAATGTAGCGCCGTAGAGATGCAGATTGATTCTATTAAGACAGAAACATAACCTCTCATGCCAGAGCAAATAAGCTCAACCTCTCATGCCGGAGCAAATAAGCTCATCCTAACAGAGAACAGGCTTTCTCTGAATGATATATATCAGCTCTTTTCTCTGAATGACACGTCAAAGATACTAGGACAGAAAATACAATGATACAATTGAAACAGATTCAAAGAAGGCTTTATAAATGACGATGAAATGAGGGTTTGTAAATGAAACCTGATGAACATTTCTCTTATGGGAGGGATTGATATAGAATCAAAAGACAGTGAAGTTGAGGGTTAGTCAAGGGTGGAGGGTAAACACACATACACAACGTTAACACACACTGATATATTCTGCGCTAGTGTTAACCCACCTATCGTGAAAAAAATGCATAGAAAATATAGGTAGCATTACTTTATTCATTGCGAACGGCAATCAGCTATAACGGCAATCAGCTATAACGGCAATCAGCTATAATGGCAATCATCTATAACGGCAATCATCTATAACGGCAATCAGCTATAACGGCAATCAGCTATAACGGCAATCATCTATAATGGCAATCATCTATAACGGCAATCATCTATAACGGCAATCATCTATAACGGCAATCATCTATAACGGCAATCAGCTATAACGGTAATCAGCTATAACGGCAATCATCTATAATGGAAATCATCTATAACGGCAATCATCTATAACGGCAATCATCTATAACGGCAATCAGCTATAACGGCAATCAGCTATAATGGCAATCATCTATAACGGCAATCATCTATAACGGCAATCAGCTATAACGGCAATCATCTATAACGGCAATCATCTATAACGGCAATCAGCTATAACGGCAATCATCTATAACGGCAATCATCTATAACGGCAATCATCTATAACGGCAATCAGCTATAACGGTAATCAGCTATAACGGCAATCAGCTATAACGGCAATCATCTATAATGGTAATCATCTATAACGGCAATCATCTATAACGGCAATCAGCTATAATGGCAATCATCTATAACGGCAATCAGCTATAACGGCAATCAGCTATAACGGCAATCATCTATAATGGCAATCATCTATAACGGCAATCATCTATAACGGCAATCATCTATAATGGAAATCATCTATAACGGCAATCATCTATAACGGCAATCATCTATAACGGCAATCATCTATAACGGCAATCAGCTATAACGGCAATCATCTATAACGGCAATCATCTATAACGGCAATCAGCTATAACGGCAATCATCTATAACGGCAATCATCTATAACGGCAATCATCTATAACGGCAATCAGCTATAACGGCAATCAGATATAACGGCAATCAGCTATAACGGCAATCAGCTATAATGGCAATCATCTATTTTTTACCACTACATGGTTACCCACTGGGCACAGATGTCAATTCAACGTCTATTCAACGTTGGTTCATCATAATTATATTGAAATGACGTGGAAACAACATTGATTCAACCAGTGTGTGTCCATATAGTGTGTCTTCGCATGGCACAGATGGCTATAGATGTTTTTGGAAAAAAGAATGAGAAAAAAGAATGTTGACAGATTACGGTGCAATATTAGCAACCAATAAGTTCAGTTTAGTTGTATTTTAAATGCTGAATTGAAGTATACAACAGCACATTTAACAACAAAAGAGTTCAGAAAGTTGAGTGAAGGGATCATGGATCAGGGAGTTGTTGAAGCAGTTCGCATGGTTTCACTGGAAGAAGCCTTGTTGGTCTGAACGGATGAGGGGTCATCACGGTCACAGCCAGGGGAATAGCTGGTCAGAGCCAGAAATGAAGTCAACAATGCAAATCTGACATGTTCCTCCTCTGCAATGCCTTCTCTGGATAGATAGTGATATATTCAGCACAATGTCCATAACTGAGATCTGGCATGGCTGGCCCTTATGGCGCCTGACTCCGTCTGTCACACCATCACTTCACTTTTTAAATTCTGCCTTGACAGCACATAATCCACTCATGTTTGGGTGGATATATTGCACTATTCTATTGGACTCGTAGTACCTCAGTCACCATATGGTGGATCCGGCAGGTCCAAGTCCCTACAAGGACCACTGTGACATGATACTGATGTAGTTTGGGGTTGTGAAGGCCCCATAGGAATTCTATTTCTGGTGCCTGCCAGCACTGCTGTCATACACCCAACTGAATATGCAGACAATCTGGACCCAAACACAGCCCTGTGTGTGTATGTGTACATGTGTGTGTGTGTGTGTTTCCACCCCCCACCCCTATAAACTAACACAGAGGGGATTATACCATCTGCATGCAAAATGCACCAAGTTTCAGTCTGACGCACAAGAGTGAGCTAGGCAAGGTGAGTCATTTTCTAGGAGAAGAAATTAGATGTGAGGAGAGACCAGAAGAGAGGATAAAACTAGAGGGAAGAAAGGAGAGGATGAAACACAAGAGGAGAGAAGAGAGGGAGGGCAGAGAAAAGAGAGGAGAGCTAATACACATACACATACACATATTTAGCAGATGTTATTGCGGGTGTAGCGAAATGCTTGTGTTCCTAGCTCCAACAGTGCAGTAATACCGAATGATGCGCAACAATTCACACAAATCTAAAAAGTTAAAGAAAAAATTAAAATAATAGAACGATAAAGGTCCGGAGAATTAATATATATTGGATGTATAGACATTATGGACAGTATGTGGATACAATATATATAGTATATCTGAAGAATACATACTGTAGGATAGAATATGTAGTATATCTGAAGACTACGTACTGTAGGATAGAATATGTAGTATATCTGAAGAATACATACTGTAGGATAGAATATGTAGTATATCTGAAGAATACGTACAGTAGGATAGAATATGTAGTATATCTGAAGACTACGTACTGTAGGATAGAATATGTAGTATATCTGAAGACTACGTACTGTAGGATAGAATATGTAGTATATCTGAAGAATACGTACTGTAGGATGGAATAGATATAGTATATCTGAAGAATACATACAGTAGGATAGAATATATAGTATACCTGAAGAATACGTACTGTAGGATAGAATATGTAGTATATCTGAAGAATGCGTACATTAGGATAGAATATATAGTATATCTGAAGAATACATACAGTAGGATAGAATATATATAATATATATACACTATATATATATATATATATATATATATATATATATATATATATATATATATATATATATACACAAATCTAAATATATATATTGGAATATAGTGTATACACGATATTCTAGTGTATACACATATTCTATCCTACAGTACGTATTCTTCAGATATACTATATATATATATATATCCGAAGAATACGTACTGTAGGATAGAATATGTAGTATATCTGAAGAATATGTACATTAGGATAGAATATATAGTATATCTGAAGAATACGTACAGTAGGATAGAATATGTAGTATATCTGAAGAATACGTACAGTAGGATAGAATATATAGTATATCTGAAGACTACGTACTGTAGGATAGAATATATAGTATATCTGAAGAATACGTACTGTAGGATAGAATATATAGTATATCTGAATAATACATAGGATAGAATAGTATATGTACAGTAATAGTTGAATAGGATGGACTTGACTAGAACACAGTAGATACATATGAAATGGGTAAACCTTATGTAAACATTAAAGTGACTAGAGTTCCGTTATTAATGTGACCAGAGTTCCATTCCATTTAAGTGATAATGCCCTCCAAGCCGGTTTTTGAAGGATATATTGGCACCGTATCCTCCAAACACCGGCTTCGTGGGCATTATCACTTTTATACAATGGATTACCAACATATTCGAACAATGATTGTCTGCCTGTCTGTCTGCCTGTATTGTCCCGACTGATGACACGTTCATTACTATGGGACAGCATGAGATCGAATTTGAATATTGAAACAATGTTGCAAATGTCAGAGAGACAGACAGCAAGGTTTATACAAATCTACACTGTTGAAAACTAAATGTTAGTCTTAAAGAAATGTGAGATAATGTCTAGATGCTTTTTATAGTGGATATCAAGGAGATACATTGTTTGGCTGGGCTGATGAGACAGTGGATTGCGCAGTCAGACAGAACAGAGTAAATAGGCATTTTAACGTCAGATTTAGCCGGTAGCAACTTGTGGAATAGACACCGGCCAGAATGCGGTTTTAACCAATCAGCGTTCAGGATTGGACCCACCCGTTGTATAATATTTAAGTGACCAGTGTTCCATGTCTTGTCTCCTCTCCTGATCTCGTCGTCTCCTCTCCTGATCTCGTCATCTCCTCGTCTCCTCTCCTGATCTCGTCGTCTCCTCTTCTGATCTCCTCGTCTCCTCTCCTGATCTCGTCATCTCGTCATCTCCTCTCCTGATCTCGTCATCTCATCGTCTCCTCTCCTGATCTCGTCATCTCCTCGTCTCCTCTCCTGATCTCGTCATCTCGTCATCTCCTCTCGTCATCTCCTCGTCTCCTCATCTCCTCTCGTCATCTCCTCGTCTCCTCTCCTCATCTCCTCATCTCCTCTCTCGTCTCCTCTCCTGATCTCGTCATCTCCCCTCCTCTCGTCATCTCCTCTCCTGATCTCGTCATCTCCTCTCCTGATCTCCTCGTCTCCTCTCCTGATCTCGTCATCTCGTCATCTGATCTCATCATCTCCTCATCTCCTCTCGTCATCTCCTCGTCTCCTCTCCTGATCTCCTCTCGTCATCTCCTCGTCTCTTCTCCTGATCTCGTCATCTCCTCCTTTCATCTCCTCATCTCCTCTCCTGATCTCGTCATCTCCTTGTACTTTTCACATCATTGAGGGACTCATATCATTGCCAACCAATACTTATGCAGTAGAGAAGTGACTGTACAGTAATTATAGTTCACATTGCCTGGGTGTGAAGGTTAGGTGACAGGTTTCCTGTGGAGTGAACAATATAACTGAAGACATACTAGGAAGTGACACAGTTTACAGTGTGTGTAATCTCTCTCTCTCTCTCTCTCTCTCTCTCTCTCTCTGTATATGCGGTAGCAGTTGAGCCTGGGGACAAGGTTACATTGCGTGAGGGAGCACGGGAGGCCAAGATGTGACTGGAATACTGCAACTCTGTGGTTCCGTTCCAATATCCACAGCAACATAACATACCGGGTTACTGGCATAATTTTCCCAGGTGCTACCTACAGCACTGGCGTTGTGCCGTTAAGCAAGGCATGTTAGCAAACTTTCTGTACAAATGAATAAATAAAACATACATTCTAGTCTAGTTTGGATATAGTTTGGAGCAGATCTTGTACCTCTATGTTGCTGTTTTGTATGTAGACAGTAGGAGGCATAAGGGACCCAGGGGTATGGTGAGAGAAGGCTGCGACCTCGACGGCCCAGAACGAACTCACACTCTGGGGTTTTCACAGAGAGACGAGAGCCTAGGGGAGCTGGTGTGAGCTCCAGCACTCCCAACATTCTTCCAGGCATGAATGCACATACACCCCCTGTGGAACACCAGTGCATATCTGCCCCTCTCTCTGACACAGTAAATGTGTACAGTCGTGGCCAAAAGTTTTGAGAATGACACAAATATTAATTTCCACAAAGTTTGCTGCTTCAGTGTCTTTAGATATTTTTGTCAGATGTTACTATGGAATACTGAAGTATAATTACAAGCATTTCATAAGTGTCAAAGGCTTTTATTGACAATTCACATGAAGTTGCAAAGAGTCATTATTTGCAGTGTTGACCCTTATTTTTCAAGACCTCTGCAATCCGCCCTGGCATGCTGTCAATTAACTTCTGGGTCACATCCTGACTGATGGCAGCCCATTCTTGCATAATCAATGCTTGGGATTTGTCAGAATTTGTGGGTTTTTGTTTTTCCACCCGCCTCTTGAGGATTGACCACAAGTTCTCAATGGGATAAAGGGTCTGGGAAGTTTCCTGGCCATGGACCCAAAATATCGATGATTTGTTAGTTAGTTATCACTTTTGCCTTATGGCAAGGTGGTCCATCATGCTGGAAAAGGCATTGTTCGTCACCAAACTGTTCCTGGATGGTTGGGAGAAGTTGCTCTTGGAGGATGTGTTGGTACCATTCTTTATTCATGGCTGTGTTCTTAGGCAAAATTGTGAGTGAGCCCACTCCCCTGGCTGAGAAGCAACCCCACACATGAAATGGTCTCTGGATGCTTTACTGGTGGCATGACACAGGACTGATGGTAGCGCTCATCTTGTCTTCTCCGGACAAGCTTTTTCCGGATGCCCCAAACAATCGGAAAGGGAATTCATCCGAGAAAAGGACTTTACCCCAGTCCTCAGCAGTCCAATCCCTGTACCTTTTGCAGAATATCAGTCTGCCCCCGAGGTTTTTCCTGGAGAGAAGTGGCTTCTTTGCTGCCCTTTTTGACACCAGGCCATCCTCCAAAAGTCTTTGCCTCACTGTGCGTGCAGATGCACTCACACCTGCCTGCTGCCATTCCTGAGCAAGCTCTGTACTGGTGGTGCCCTGATCCTGCAGCTGAATCAACTTTAGGAGAGGGTCCTGGCGCTTGCTGGACTTTCTTGGGCGCCCTGAAGCCTTCTTCACAACAATTGAACCGCTCTCCTTGAAGTTCTTGATGATCCGATAAATGGTTGATTTAGGTGCACTCTTACTGGCAGCAATATTCTTGCCTGTGAAGCCCTTTTTGTGCAAAGCAATGATGACCGGCACATGTTTCCTTGCAGGTTAACAAGGTTGACAGAGAAAGAACAATGATTCCAAGCACCACCCTCCTTTGGAAGCTTCCAGTCTGTTATTCGAACTCAATCAGCATGACAGAGTGATCTCCAGCCTTGTCCTCGTCAACACTCACACCTGTGTTAACGAGAGAATCACTGACATGATGTCAGCTGGTCCTTTTGTGGCAGGGCTGAAATACGGTGGAAATGTTTTTTGGGGATTCAGTTTATTTGCATGGCAAAGAGGGACTTTGCAATAAATTGCAATTCATCTGATCACTCTTCATAACATTCTGGAGTATATGCAAATTGCCATCATACAAACTGAGGCAGCAGACTTTGTGAAAATTAATATTTGTGTCATTCTCAAAACTTTTGGCTACGACTGTAGAAGCATGGAGATAATTCCGTAGAGTTCTGGCATCCAACGTGTGTGTGGGTATGTGTTTGCTTGTGTGCATGTTCGGGTCTGTAACTGTGTGTATTGTGCCTCTTATATAACACAGATAAATTATACTGTTGCAACAGGTCATGCTCTGCCGGAGAGGGACTAGAACACGGTGCATCTCCCACTAATACGTCAGCACAAGTGCAAAAGCCAGACAAAACTTCCTGCGTTCGCTAACTATTAACTTGAAACATTTGGGTTGCAGGCTGAATTTTAACCCAGAATGCAATGGACTGAAGCCCTTAAGCACTTTCTACTGTAAGAAAATACCTGTCTCTCTCTCTTTATATACTGAATATCTCTCTCTTCCATAGGAGGTTTGTCTGAAACCACCTGAAGCAGCTCAGCAACTACTCCAGATAGAAATGCACACAACCTGGACTTCATCCTCTATTGTTAAAGGCTGAACCTAATAATAGCATGTTACATTATCCAGAACACAAATGATAATGCATTTCTACAGTCATTCAGTTCATTAATGCAATCCAGTCTTTAAAGTACTGTGTTAGCTGGAGTCGTTCATTGTTTTCCAGCATAAACGATCTGTATGAGTATCTGTTTGAGTGTCTGTATTATATACAGTACCCATCATCTAAGGTTAATGACAGAAACCTTTTGTTTCAGTGTGCTACCTACCCAGATCCACAGGCCCTACTCTCCAGACTACAGCATTTTGAATTAATCATTGTACCCACAGTCTGAATTCCCTCGACAATAGTAATGCACTTCAAAATCCTCATGTGCTCACGACACAAAGAAACTGACAGAACAACAGTCATGATAGTCTAGAATCGTGTCCTGGGGGTCAATTTCCACACAGTAGGGGATTGGGTCATGGGCTAACGGCAGGCATCATTGTTGATGTCATTGTGTCTATTGGATAACCTTAATAAACCTCCTTGTCTGTCCTTCTGTTCTCTATCATTGCATTTATGCTGTAATAAAAATAGATTTAATCCATATCAATGAAGTGACTGAATTGAGAGTGGAATGTTGACATTTTAAATAATGGCTTGATCATAGAATTGAAATTGGACACATGATACTCAAATGACTTATTTAGGCTATATTATTTGACTTATTTCAAGGCTACAGCCTACAAAGAAATACATTGTGAAGCATTTGGGAGTGTGACAATAGGCTGGTAGAACAACAGCTATAGCTCTCAGCATTTAAACAACATTTAATTGTATTAAATCATTATAGTCTATAAACTTGTGCATAACTTACTTAGAATTAAATACAAAAGAAAAGAGGGGAATGTCGACTTATATATATATATATAATGCTTGATCACAGAATTAAAATCGGACACAAACCACTACGAACTTCTCCTGAGGCGTGTTGCACAGTACAGAACACACTGGTTGCATCTAAAACGTCTCCCTCCTCCCTATGCCGTGCTCTACTTTTGACCAAGGCCCATAGGACACTAGGCAAAAGTAATGCACTACATAGGGAATAGGGTGCCATTTTGGGGAGCACACACTGTACCTCAAATTCAGTATAGTAAAGTATAGAATATGTAAATAGATGTTGTCAGGCAGGTAGTAAAAACCAGACAGCTGAATCTAGTGGCTTCACTGCATCCAACGCTTTAGATGAGCTGGGATGACCTTTAAACCCAAACTAACAGTACCTACAGTTATAACAGGCTAAACACATGGTTGGGGAGACTGTACCTACAGCTATAACAGGATAAACACAGGGTTGGGGAGACTGTACCTACGGCTATAACAGGATAAACACAGGGTTGGGGAGACTACCTACAGCTATAACAGGATAAACACAGGGTTGGGGAGACTACCTACAGTTATAACAGGAAGATAAACACAGGGTTGGGGAGACTACCTACAGCTATAACAGGAAGATAAACACAGGGTTGGGGAGACTGTACCTACAGCTATAACAGGATAAACACAGGGTTGGGGAGACTGTACCTACAGCTATAACAGGATAAACACAGGGTTGGGGAGACTACCTACAGCTATAACAGGATAAACACAGGGTTGGGGAGACTGTACCTACAGCTATAACAGGATAAACACAGGGTTGGGGAGACTACCTACAGCTATAACAGGATAAACACAGGGTTGGGGAGACTACCTACAGCTATAACAGGATAAACATAGGGTTGGGGAGACTACCTACAGCTATAACAGGATAAACACAGGGTTGGGGAGACTACCAACAGCTATAACAGGATAAACACAGGGTTGGGGAGACTACCTACAGTTATAACAGGAAGATAAACACAGGGTTGGGGAGACTACCTACAGCTATAACAGGATAAAAACAGGGTTGGGGAGACTACCTACAACTATAACAGGATAAACACAGGGTTGGGGAGACTAACTACAATTATAACAGGAAGATCAACACAGGGTTGGGGAGACTACCTACAGCTATAACAGGAAGATAAACACAGGGTTGGGGAGACTGTACCTACAGCTATAACAGGATAAACACAGGTTTGGGGAAACTACCTACAGCTATAACAGGATAAACACAGGGTTGGGGAGACTACCTACAGCTATAACAGGATAAACACAGGGTTGGGGAGACTACCTACAGTTATAACAGGAAGATAAACACAGGGTTGGGGAGACTACCTACAGTTATAACAGGAAGATAAACACAGGGTTGGGGAGACTACCTACAGCTATAACAGGATAAACACAGGGTTGGGGAGACTACCTACAGCTATAACAGGATAAACACGGGGTTGGGGAGACTGCACCTACAGCTATAACAGGAAGATAAACACAGGGTTGGGGAGACTACCTACAGCTATAACAGGAAGATAAACACAGGGTTGGGGAGACTACCTACAGCTATAACAGGAAGATAAACACAGGGTTGGGGAGACTGTACCTACAGCTATAACAGGATAAACACAGGGTTGGGGAGACTACCTACAGCTATAACAGGATAAACACAGGGTTGGGGAGACTACCTACAGCTATAACAGGATAAACACAGGGTTGGGGAGACTACCAACAGCTATAACAAGATAAACACAGGGTTGGGGAGACTACCTACAGCTATAACAGGAAGATAAACACAGGGTTGGGGAGACTTACCTACAGCTATAACAGGAAGATAAATACAGGGTTGGGGAGACTGTACCTACAGCTATAACAGGAATATAAACACAGGGTTGGGGAGACTGTACCTACAGCTATAACAGGAAGATAAACACAGGGTTGGGGAGACTGTACCTACAGCTATAACAGGAAGATAAACACAGGGTTGGGGAGACTGTACCTACAGCTATAACAGGAAGATAAACACAGGGTTGGGGAGACAGTACCTACAGCTATAACAGGAAGGTAAATACAGGGTAGTGGGGAGACTGTACCTACAGCAATAACAGGAAGATAAACATAGGGTTGGGGAGACTACCTACAGCTATAACAGGATAAACACAGGGTTGGGGAGACTACCTACAGCTATAACAGGAAGATAAACACAGGGTTGGGGAGACTGTACCTACAGCTATAACAGGAAGATAAACACAGGGTTGGGGAGACTACCTACAGCTATAACAGGAAGATAAATACAGGGTTGGGGAGACTGCACCTACAGCTATAACAGGAAGATAAACACAGGGTTGGGGAGACTGTACCTACAGTTATAACAGGAAGATAAACACAGGGTTGGGGAGACTGTACCTACAGCTATAACAAGAAGATAAATACAGGGTTGGGGAGACTACCTACAGCTATAACAGGAAGATAAACACAGGGTTGGGGAGACTGCACCTACAGCTATAACAGGAAGATAAACACAGGGTTGGGGAGACTGTACCTACAGTTATAACAGGAAGATAAACACAGGGTTGGGGAGACTGTACCTACAGCTATAACAGGAAGATAAATACAGGGTTGGGGAGACTGTACCTACAGCTATAACAGGAAGATAAACACAGGGTTGGGGAGACTACCTACAGCTATAACAGGAAGATAAACACAGGGTTGGGGAAACTACCTACAGCTATAACAGGAAGATAAACACAGGGTTGGGGAGACTGTACCTACAGCTATAACAGGAAGATAAACACATGGTTGGGGGGACTGTACCTACAGCTTTAACAGGAAGATAAATACAGGGTTTGGTCTGACCACAAGTCAGAGACCACTATTATTGCATTTGATGGTCCTGTTTGTCTTGTTCTAATGCCTCCTAAGGGGGAAGTAATCCAAAAGTGACTGAAAGTAATCCGATTACATTGCTGAGTTTTTGGTAATCCAAAAGTAACACTGTTGATTACAATTTTAGACAGGTAACTAGTAACTGTAGCGTATTGCATTTAGAAAGTAACCAGCCTTGAAGATGCAAACAGTAGTTTATGGTAGGCTTACATGAGTTGCGTGGCTGAAAAGCTGCATTAGCCTATGAGAATCAACTAATTTAATTACGATAAGTGCAACTTTAATGAACTGATAAACAAATAACCCTTATAGGCTATACATTTATAACCTTATGTGTATTTATAGACTGTGATAATAGTCTCTGAGTTCTGGTTCTAAACAAATATAAAATGTTGGGAAGAAATCAAGGTGCGTGTTGCAAAAACATCCGCTTTCTAGAGCGGAAGTGCTTATAGGTCATCATTTAACAACAATACATGACTTAACAACAATACATGACCTATTAGCACCATGGCACTGGAAGGGGATGTTTTTCCAACACGCCTCTTGCTTGTTTCGCACTATTTTATTTTTTGTTTAGAACCACAACTGGTTCTGGGCACAGATGTCATTTCAACATCTAGTTTTACATTTGGTTGAGTTGTCAACTAACTTGAATTCAATGTGAAATCAACAAAAACTGTCACCATATCATTAAATTCTCTTGCGTTGTTAACGTTTTTTCATATTGATTCAACGTCATCACATATATTTCTTTGGTTGAAATGACGTGGAGAAAAAAACATTAATTCAACCAGTTTCTTGCCCAGTGGGATTGATATGTCATGTATTAACTCAAACTGTATTTGTCTTGTATTTTAACTTTCACAACTTCACCCAGATCATTAACATCCTATGGTCAGCTGACTAAGGACATGTGCCGAATGAGACCTTATTAAGCATATAGTGCACTACTTCTGACTACTTACCATGGGCCCTGGCCAAGAGTGGTGCACTACATAGAGAATAGGGTGCCATTTGGGACACATTCTTACTGTCGACTTGGGCAAAGTTGGATATCTGAGTTGGAAGTCATGGGCTGTCTGAGGACGACACATCATAGAGCATAACACATCTCGCTTGAAATATTTAGTTGGTAATATGCAATCATCTTTAACCTACATTTCTGTTTTGATAATAATGCAGAATAGAGGGGTAGAGAGTGAGTGGACATTGTTTTTCTATCTAACGGTGATGTGTGACTAAGGTGTAATTTCATTTTACCTTTATTTAACTAGGCAAGTTAGTTAAGAACAAATTCTTATTTTCAATGACAGCCTAGGAACCGTGGGTTAAGTGCCTTGTTCAGGGTCAGAACAACAAGATTTGTACCTTGTCAGCTCGGGGATTTGAACTTGTAACCTTTCGGTTACTAGTCCACCGCTCTAACCACTAGGCTACGCTAGGAGCCTCACAGGGAGGTTTTTGGTATATATATAATTGTATTTCTTTTCCTCAAATGAATGAAGAGGACCTTCCTCATTCTTCCTCTTCCTACCTGAATGGGCCTCTGCGGATATAGCCCTTGGCAGGACTGGTCCTGCTCCATATATATAAAGTGTCTCAGAGTAGGAGTGCTGATCTAGGATCAGGTTCCCCCTTTTCATGTAATTGTATTCATAGTGAACTTGACCAGCACTCCTACTCTGAGAAGCTTGAAACATACGGCCCGGGAACACTAAAGGAGACACCTGGACCCCATCACCATACAGGACCATTAAGACGATCAACAAACAGTATCAACCAGTGTTCTACTGATATTCAGCCTTCGTCAGGTCAAGGGTCAGGGAACTGACCAACATATTACATGAGAATAAACATTTCAATGAGTAAATGAATCCAACCATGTCTACATGTCCTGCCTTGGGCCAGAGACATTCAAAACAGGAAGCAAGGTTTTCCAAGACATATTAGATGAATTGTTATTTGTTAAAGCCACTATAAGGTCAGGTGATATTATTTTGTTCGCAGAGGCAGGAAGTATCACAATTTAAATGGGCAATCTGGTATTGGTACATACATGTTGGACTTTTAAATGAATGATACATACAGTGGCAACCGTCATTCAGGGCAGGTGGAGCAGAGAACCAGATTTTTAGCAAAAATAAATAAAACCAATTTTAAAACATGCCTGTCTTGCATGTTATTTTGGGATTAATACGTGTCATATCAGGTTGCAAACAATGTAAACACATTTATAATTGAGTTTATAAAGCCGCATACAAACATGTTGTCTTTTTTGTTTTCTTGTGTAAGGCAGCTTCAAAATGCAGATATTTCAGCCTAGCTCAGTGCTTTCTGTGGTGGTGAGGCAAGCCTGCAGAAAATACGGAGCGTTGTGTCGTGATTGGCTCAGTATTCTGTCACTCATGGGAACACAGCATCACTGCCAAGTCTAAGGGTAGAGCTAGAAAATTCAAACCCCTTGGGTGCTGTCATAGAGTTACATTAGAAGTGCCCATCCAAGAAGGCTCAAAGTCATTGGCCACAGATAAAATGACATCCAATCACGTTATATGTACAGCAGCTTTGATTGGACTGATCATACTTTCAAAATCTTAGCTGGCAGTCATCCTCGTAAATCAAGTAGACAGTCTACTGGCAAATCCTTTTTAATCCTTGTCATGTGAAGAGAAATAATGAAGAGAAATTATAGATAAAATGTATCGGTGCTCATCGCCCATTGGACTAAACATGTTGGAAATCTCATTCAACAATGAGTGGTTTGGAAGGAACCAATGACAGTGGCTAACTACAAGCATTGTAAAGCAATCACTAGCTTGCTATTCAGTGGAGTGGCTGAGTGGTCCCAAAGCTGGGATTAAGGGGCTCTTTTCCAAATTTAAAATGATAAACATTCAACATGGGCCTTGCTGTCAATAAGGCATGATTTATGCCGCTTTCAAAACAACTGTTGACTCGGAACTGCGAAAACTTGACTTCAGTGAGTTCAAGACAACTGGGAAAATACGTTTTGAACGGTCATACAACTCGGAATTGTAAATCTGTCCTCTTTCTACAGCTACGACCTGAAGATCAATGACGTCATCACGATTCAATCTTTTTTCCGATTTCCCATTTGTCCAGAGAATGCCAGACTTTGATGACAATATTTGCCCACGAAGGATCGCCGTGCCACCTTCCTCTTCAAGTGAGCACAGCACAACAAGGTGAGTCCATAAATGTATTCTATGCTGCTGCATAAATGATGTACTATGCCAGGGAGAATTGTATACTGTAGGTAAGAAAGTAATACCAAGTGTATGTTGTGTAGTAAGATGTTAGTAGCCCATGTGCTTCACCCTAATAATTTGGTCTATTTACCCCTCTTAATTTCACCTATGGTTCTGACTTGGTGGTGCACATGTAGCCTATAACCTGTTTTAGAGAAATGTAATCATTGAATATTGTAAGAGCTTTCATTGTCTGCTTATATGCCCCCTTTATTTATCCTACGGTTCTGACTTGGTGTGCAGGGAGAACACTGTTCTGAATTCTGTTGTTGTACATTTCAAAAGTGCTAAACAAATAGTTATATTGACTACGTCTGTCCTAGCTCGCTCATTAATGTCTTAATCAAAATTATTATCCACTTGTCGTCTCCTTATGCTATAGTTTGTACATATCAATTGTCATTAGAAACCACATTTGTTTAAGTAAGTCAGCCATATCAGCTATGTTTTTTAAAAAGGCAGTAAATGAGGCTGAATGAACTGTTTCACTGCCAGAAAAGGCTCCGCTGATAGCCAGGTGTAGCAGTGGTAAGATGTTGGGACAGCTTTATGTAGGCCCTAACAGTTTGTGGGCACCGTTTGTCACAGTTATAGTGCAACTAATGTATTGTGTAGTGTTTTGTTGTGTAGTGGCTTTGCTGGAGTTCATCCCACTTTTCTTCTTTTTTGTCCCTCCAAGATTTACAAATAATTGCCGCTGGAAACATAGCCAATGATTCTTGAAGAATATAACGCTTAAAAGGCCTCATGAGCTTAATTCAACTGTCTTAACCAATCAGAACCCCAAAATATAAGCTTGTTTACCTCCATTGTGAGTAGGCTAATGTTAGCATACAAATAAACTCAGCAAAAAAAGAAATGTCCTCTCACTGTCAACTGCATTTATTTACAGCAAACTTAACGTGTAAATATTTGTATGAACATGAGATTCAACAACTGAGACATAAACTGAACAAGTTCCACAGACATGTAACTAACAGAAATGGAATAATGTGTCCCTGAACAAAGGGGGGTCAAAATCAAAAATAACAGTCAGTGTCTGGTGTGGCCACATGCTGCATTAAGTACTGCAGTGCATCTCCTCCTCATGGACTGCACCAGATTTGCCAGTTCTTGCTGTGAGATGTTACCCCACTCTTCCACCAAGGCACCTGCAAGTTCCCAGACATTTCTGGGGGGAATGGCCATAGCCCTCTCCATCTGATCCAACAAGTCCCAGATGTGCTCAATTTGATTGAGATCTGGGCTTTTTGCTGGCCATGGCAGAACACTGACAGTCCTGTCATGCAGGAAATCATGCACAGAACGAGCAGTATGGCTGCTGGCATTGTCATGCTGGAGGGTCATGTCAGGATGAGCCTGCAGGAAGGGTACCATAAAACCACGACTCCTCAGTGAAGAGCACTTTTTGCCAGTCCTGTCTGGTCCAGCGACGGGGGGTTTGTGCCCATAGGCAACGTTGTTGCCAGTGATGTCTGGGGTGGACTTGCCTTACAACAGGCCTACAAGCCCTCAGTCCAGCCTCTCAGCCTATTGCGGACAGTCTGAGCACTGATGGAGGGATTGTGCGTTCCAGGTGTAACTCGGGTAGTTGTTGCTGTCCTGTACCTGTCCGGCAGGTGTGATGTTCAGGTGTACCGATCCTGTGCAGGTGTTGTTACACGTGTTCTGCCACTGCGAGGACGATCAGCTGTCCGTCCTGTCTCCCTGTAGCTCTGTCTTAGGCGTCTCACAGTACGGACATTGCAATTTATTGCCCTGGCAACATCTGCAATCGTCATGCCACCTTGAAGCATGCTTAAGGCACGTTCACGCAGATGAGCAGGGACCCTGCTCATCTGCAGGCCTCTTTATAGTGTCCTAAGTTTTCAGAACTGTGACCTTAATTGCCTACTGTCTGTAAGCTGTTAGTGTCTTAACGACCGTTCCACAGGTGCATGCTCATGAATTGTTTATGAGGGAAACAGTGTTTAAACCCTTTACAATGAAGATCTGTGAAGATATTTGGATTTTTACGAATTATCTTTGAAAGACAAGGTCCTGAAAAAGGGACGTTTCTTTTTTTGCAGAATTTATAACGCTTGGAAAGCATATATAGAGGATGCCTGCATAGAGCTGGCATCCCAAATGTACATAGAATAACCCTTCATTCTTATATATTGTTTCATTCACATGGCCAATCTTCTGTCCAACTACATTTACTGGCCAAGTATATAGTGTTCCTATCTTTTACAATACATTACATGCCAAAGGGCTAACCCAGGACCTAAGTGTTAACTGAAGACATAAGGGTTAACTCAGGACCTAAGTGTTAACTGAAGACATAAGGGTTAACTCAGGACCTAAGTGTTAACTGAAGACATAAGGGTTAACTCAGGACCTAAGTGTTAACTGAAGACATAAGGGTTAACTCAGGACCTAAGTGTTAACTGAAGACTTAAGGGTTAACTGAAGACATAGGGGTTAACTCAGGACCTAAGTGTTAACTGAAGACATAAGGGTTATCTCAGGACCTAAGTGTTAACTGAAGACATAAGGGTTATCTCAGGACCTAAGTGTTAACTGAAGACATAAGGGTTATCTCAGGACCTAAGTGTTAACTGAAGACATAAGGGTTAACTCAAGACCTAAGGAATCACTCAGAAAACATATTTTTGAATCTGACCTTCAAACGATTATACATCCATGCAGACTTCCTGAGTTACATGAATGTCCCTATTCGAAACAAACTGCTGGGCCAGGAATATTGCCATTGCATGAATCCTTTCAGTTGTCTGTGTAATAAAAAAGCTAAACAGCAACGGCTGAAATGGACAGAAGCGGGGGTGAAATCCCGCTGTGACCCAGTTACGAGGTGTCGGACTAAGGCATAATTTTGTCGAAAAAAACGGTGTCTCTCCAGCCACATAATGCCCTGTTGTACACAGCCATCTACTTCACTGCATAATGCTGTACCCACTACATACTGCCTTTCACTTCTATTGAACTGTGTGTGTGTGTGTGTGTGTGTGTGTGTGTGTGTGTGTGTGTGTGTGTGTGTGTGTGTGTGTGTGTGTGTGTGTGTGTGTGTGTGTGTGTGTGTGTGTGTGTGTGTGTGTGTGTGTGTGTGTTACTGAACTGGGCTCCTAAGCTGAATGGATCCATTATATGGGCTAATTGGACCAGTTACCAGGCACTTCAAACAATATGGGTGAGGACAGGACAGGGGGGCTTATGACAACTTGACCAGATAATTCCAGTTGGCACAACACCGCCAGATGATACCAGACACCCCAAAAATAAAACAATGACAACACCGCCAGATAATACCAGACACCCCAAAAATAAAACAATGACAACACCGCCAGATAATACCAGACACCCCAAAAATAAAACATTGACAACACCGCCAGATAATACCAGACACCCCAAAAATGAAACAATGACAACACCGCCAGATAATACCAGACACCCCAAAAATAAAACAATGACAACACCGACAGATAATACCAGACACCCCAAAAATAAAACAATGACAACACCACCAGATAATACCAGACACCCCAAGATAAAACAATGACAACAACACCAGATAATATCAGACACCCCAAAGATAAAGCAATGTGCACCATCAGGAGGTTCAGCCACCTACAGCTGTGGAGATTAACAAGTGCTCTAACTCTTAATTTCATTGTATTATTTATTTACCTCATGGTAATGACACGGTTTGTAGATGATTAACCTTATTAATCATACATGCCAGGCAGTATCTGAGAACTGTTCTCCACGCTCCCGTCCGGCAGGTGGTACTGGTGCATGAAGGCTCAGACAAACAGACTCCTAAACAGCTTCTATCCCCTGGCCATAAGACTGTTAAATGGCTAAAAACGACTGCTCTCCCTCTCCCACAGATTCAGGTCTCTACCCACAACGTGCGCTGCTGCTAAATTGTTATTGATTCTAATTATTAACCTTGTATTTTAGTGGGCTAAATCAGCATCACACAGAATGTTTCTTGGTAGTCTTAATCAAATCTACTTCAAAAACAAAAGTATACACCTCATATACATGGTTATGGGCTTAAAAAAATAAGACACCTGTACCATGTCAGATATAGAGTTGAAATGTTTTTGCGTTTGCATCCCAAAATTAAATCTTGCACAGATCAAAAAAGACTGAAATATAACATAACGGTTTGACATAGAAACACCGAATATTCTATGTTTAAAAAAAAAAGTTTATTAATGATTAATGATGAACAATATTAATAACATTCCACCCATGAGGCCACTAGAAGGCGATTTGGTAATTTCACTGCAGGAAACTACTCCATTACGCTGCTGTCCATTGATAATTGATTGCCAAACCCTTAGCATTTATCTATTCATCCTGCTACTGGTCATTATTACTCATGTTTACATGTATATATTACCATTAGTACTGTATATTACCATAAATAGGGAGCAGGACACTAATCCGGACGCTTATAAGAAATCCCGCTACACACACCGACGATCCATCAAACAGGCAAAGTGACAATTTCAGACTAAGATCGAATCCTACTACACCGGCTCTGATGTTTGTCAGATATGGCAGGGCTTGCAAACTATCACGGATTATAAAGGGAAACCAAGCAACACTGAACCATGCATGAGAGTGCCAGCAGTTCTGGACGACTGTGTGATCATGCTTTCCGTAGCCGATGTAAGTAAGACCTTTAAACAGGTTCATATTCACAGACAGATTACCAGGACGCGTACTCAGAGCATGCACTGACCATCTGGCAAGTGTTTTCACTGAAATTTGAAAACATTTCCATAACACAGTCAGTAATAACTACATATTTCAAGCCAACCATCATATTCCCTGTGACCAAGAATGCCAAGGTAACCTGTCTAAATGACTACTGCCCTTCTGCACTCACATCTGTAGCCATGAAATGCTTTGAAAGGCTGGTCATGGCTCACATCAACGCTATCATCCCAAAAATCCCTGGACCTACACCAATTTGCAAACCTCCCCAACAGATCTACAGATGACGCAATCTCTATTGCACTCCACAACACCCTTACCCACCTGGAAAAAGTATCACCTATGTAATAATGTTCATTGACTACAGCTCAACCAACATTCAACACCATACTGCCCTCCAAGCTCATCACTAAAATTAAGGACCCTGGGACTGAACACTTCCCTCTGCAACTGGATACTGGATTTCCTGACGGGTTGCCCCAAGGTGGTGAAGGTAGGCAACACACATCCACTTTGCTGACGCTCAACAAGGGGCCCCTCCAGGTTATGTGCTTAGACCCTTCCTGTTCTCCCTGTTCACGCACGACTCCAACACTAACACTACTCCATCATTAAGTTTGCAAACGACATGACGGTGGTAGGCTTGATCACCAACAACGATCAGACAGCCTATAGGGAGGGGATCAGAGATATGGCGGGCAGAGGTGTGCCCCCACAACAACCACCCCCTCAACCTCAGCAAAACAAAGGAGCTTTTCGTGGACTATAGGTAACGGAGGGTCGAACATGACCCCATTCACATCAATGGGGCTGTAGTAGAGGGGGTCGGGGCCTTAAGTTCCTTTCCATCCGTGATACTTTTCAAATCTGCATTGTTGGGAATGGGCTCGTAAGTAAGAATTTTACGATAAAGTGTACACCTGTTGTATTCAGCGCATGTGACCAATAACTTTTAATTTGATTTGAAATCCTACTACCAGACACATTTTATGTATACATCCAGCTCAACCACTCCAGTACCCCTGCACATTGAACAAGGTACTGAAACTGACCTGTATATACAACCACTCTAGGACCCCTGCACATTGAATAAGGTACTGGCACTGACCTGTATATGCAACCACTCCAGTACCCCTGCACATTGAATAAGGTACTGACACTGACCTGTATATACAACCACTCCAGTACCCCTGCACATTGAATAAGGTACTGAAACTGACCTGTATATACAACCACTCTAGGACCCCTGCACATTGAATAAGGTACTGGCACTGACCTGTATATGCAACCACTCCAGTACCCCTGCACATTGAATAAGGTACTGACACTGACCTGTATATACAGCCACTCCAGTACCCCTGCACATTGAATAAGGTACTGACACTGACCTGTA
Organism: Oncorhynchus mykiss; assembly: GCF_013265735.2. Lineage (NCBI taxonomy): Eukaryota > Metazoa > Chordata > Actinopteri > Salmoniformes > Salmonidae > Oncorhynchus > Oncorhynchus mykiss. Next base: position 90,392,014 of record NC_048576.1, on the reverse strand, counting down.
TATACAACCACTCCAGTACCCCTGCAGATTGAATAAGGTACTGACACTGACCTGTATATACAACCACTCCAGTACCCCTGCACATTGAATAAGGTACTGACACTGACCTGTATATACAACCACTCCAGTACCCCTGCAGATTGAATAAGGTACTGACACTGACCTGTATATACAACCACACCAGTACCCCTGCACATTGAATAAGGGACTGGCACTGACCTGTATGTACAACCACACCAGTACCCCTGCACATTGAATAAGGTACTGACACTGACCTGTATATACAACCACTCCAGTACCCCTGCAGATTGAATAAGGTACTGACACTGACCTGTATATACAACCACACCAGTACCCCTGCACATTGAATAAGGTACTGACACTGACCTGTATATACAACCACACCAGTACCCCTGCACATTGAATAAGGTACTGACACTGACCTGTATATACAACCACTCCAGTACCCCTGCAGATTGAATAAGGTACTGACACTGACCTGTATATACAACCACTCCAGTACCCCTGCACATTGAATAAGGTACTGACACTGACCTGTATATACAACCACACCAGTACCCCTGCACATTGAATAAGGTACTGACACTGATCTGTATATACAACCACACCAGTACCCCTGCACATTGAATAAGGTACTGACACTGACCTGTATATACAACCACTCCAGTACCCCTGCACATTGAATAAGGTACTGACACTGACCTGTATATACAACCACACCAGTACCCCTGCACATTGAATAAGGTACTGGCACTGACCTGTATATACAACCACTCCAGTTCCCCTGCACATTGAATAAGGGACTGGCACTGACCTGTATATACAACCACTCCAGTACCCCTGCAGATTGAATAAGGGACTGGCACTGACCTGTATATACAACCACTCCAGTTCCCCTGCACATTGAATAAGGTACTGACACTGACCTGTATATACAACCACTCCAGTACCCCTGCAGATTGAATAAGGGACTGGCACTGACCTGTATATACAACCACTCCAGTACCCCTGCAGATTGAATAAGGGACTGGCACTGACCTGTGCTACATTGTGACAAAAGAGCTCTCAAGGTAAGAATTTCACTGTGCCATTTTACACCTGTTGCATCCTATGGAAGTGGCAAATAAAAGTGTACATTTTAAATGAAGGTGATATGGCCTAGTTAATTATTTCCTGTGATTATGAATGCTACTCTAATAACTTTTTGAATGACTTGTAATTAATTATTTTGTTACTACTTGTAATGAATTATTTTGTTATTCAGTGATGACACACTGCAGAAGGATTGTATTTCCCCTTTTGAACTGATCCTTGTACTAGATACAATGTATTATCTTACTACTTTTGCAATCCATGATTCGCCTTATATGAACTCTGGGAATACAGTACGTTAACTTTGCATAATTAACCTCATGCAAAGAAGAAGAAGAAGAAGAAGAAACGATAACGAAAAACAAAGCATTTGGCAACTGACAAGCCTCCTATCAATCATCAAACATAACAGTTGTCACATTATTTAATTGTCAGAGCTTGTAATGGGGCCAAAGATAGGAGGCACTGGTCAGAGACTCAGAGTAACCTTTTCAAACTATATGTAGGTCATTCGATTGGCTCGAGTACAGGTGACATTTCTCACCTACTATTGGCAGTGTTGCAAATAGCAATCAGTGTTGCTGTAATAGCAGCCGGGTCTAATAATCCTATCACCAGTGGGTCCTTTTTCGTATCTTATTCAAACAGATAAGACGGCTCTGGCCAGAGTGATACACAATGTAAAGAAAGACTCTCAAGGATCTGTACTCGCTGCCACCTGCTGCTACTGCTGAGAGGGGAGCGAGTGGAGAGCTTAGAGTGCAGGATGATACTGTATCTATACGATTCTGCAGCTATAAGCCTGAGCAGGAAACCATTCTGCAGCTATAGATTGGTTGGTTGCTTAGCAACAACATGTGTAACTATGGGGAGCAAGACCCATATATTGTGTGATCATGTTTGTTAAACAGGTCAGGATCTGAGAGACACTCAGATTAAGATATGAGTTTAGTAGGGTGCACCCAACTCTAGGCAGGATATATGGCCGATATCTAAGTCTATTGTACTGTATGTTTAAGCTGAAACTCTACTGGACCAGTTAGGTTTGTCTCAATGTCAGGTGTTTCAGGTTCTTCAGTCTGATGTAACTTATCTATACAAACGTGCTGTGAAGGGATTGAGGGAAAGAATGACGCCAAGATTTGGTGAGTACCTTTGTAAACAGGATTTTGTGGGTGTTCATACTGAACCAAGCATAGCCACAAGCAGTTAACATTTAGGCTAGCTCAGTTATCGATCAATTGAAATAGCAAACGAGTCAACTGGAGCGAGTTCAACAGGGACATTATCCCTTGTGTTACTAGCCTCTTCAGCACTTTCAGACATGTCAGGGAAAACAGTTAACTCTTGTCTATGATGTAACATGAATCCACAGAAAAACACCAAGCAATTCACAAATACTGACATAAACCACTATGAGATGGAATCAAATGTGAGTGACTGTGCCTATCAATAAACATCAATTGAAATAGCAAACGTTAGTGATCATGCTAATCATGCACATTTAGTGACTCCATAAATGTCAGTTTCCCACTTATCAGCCAACTTGTGTTTCCCTCTCAGTTTAACATGTGTCACAAGAACTCCAGGGTGGACTCTGATACATGCCTGTCAAATCTGGCTTTGTTTTGTTCAGCTGTTTTGAGAGCGTTCCGGGTGACTGTCCTGTAGCTTTCTTCCAGGTGACTCTTCAAGTCTTGCACATACTGTGAATGCAATTTCTTCTGGTCATTAACAAGTAGATTGAAGGCTATGTCAGCTGGTAGTCTAGGTTGTCTCCAGAACATTAGTTCATATGGAGTGTAGCGGGTGACTTTATTCTTCATGCAGTTGTATGCATGTACAAGTGGTTTAAGAAGTCACGCCAGTGAGTTTTGTCATGCATGCTCAGAGTACCAAGCATCTGGAGTAGCGTCCTGTTAAAACGCTCGACAGGATTTCCTCTTGGTTCATATGGCATTGCTAGAATTAAGAAAGTGAGAACAATCTCCCACAGCTCTTTGATTGTTCGTGTTTCAAAATCAGGACCTTGGTACCTATGGAGGCGCTCAGGGAAAACGTAATGCACAATGAAGTGGTCCCAGAGAGACTTTGCAACAGTGAGGGCTTTCTGGTTAGGAGTCGGTATGGCCACTGTGTACTTGGTAAAATGATCTGTAATTATCAGTGTATCCTTTGTTACTACGATCAGGCTCCAAAGGAAGGATTCCATGCATACTAGCTCCAAAGGCCTGCTGGTCTTAATGCTAACTAGAGGTGCAGCTTTCTTTGAGACGGTTTTATGTTTATGTTAACATTGACATCTTGGGCCAATAGAACCGGGATCGTATGAGATCCATCATGCGCTCGATACCCATATCATCGTGCAGACTTGTCAATGCAACTGCTCTCAGCTCTTCTGGATGCACTAATTGAAAAATAGTTTTGGCTCCTTCCTGCCTTCTCCTGTAAAGAACACCATTCTTTAGCTCTAACCAGTTCCACTCACGCAGCAACAGAGGGAGTTCTGGGAGCTGTGAGAGGAGGTTTCTCCCGTTTCCAACTGAGTGACGACCTCTCTGATGCTGGCGTCAGCTCTTTGTTTTTCCATCAGCTCCTTCTCTGACAAATTAAGAATGACTGGAAACCCATCTTGATGTTCCTCTTCCTGGAAAGCATCTGGTATTGCACTGGAGTGGAAGGCAAGAGACTCAACCAGCAAGATCGTAGAGCAGCTCTTTTCAAGGTCAGTGTAGTGAACAGTGTCGATCACAGACTGCTTTGACTACATCTTTGTGGACTTTGTTTTGGAATTCAGATTCTTCCAGATGATGGGGAGTAAACTGATAGATTATTTTCTGCTCTTTCTGAGAGGAGAAATCGTCTGAAAGCTGGCTATGAGGACGTCTTGAAGGTGCATCGGCATCTCGGTTTTGCTTGCCCACACGGTTCTGCAGCTTGAATGAGTAGGTGGAGAGAGCAGACCTGTGGCTACCTGTGGCTAGTTTGGCAGAAGTCAAGATCTATGTCAGTGGCTTGACAATACTAGAGTAGTCCTGGATGAACCTCCGGTAATAATCAGAGAACCCAAGGAATGACCGTAGCTCTTGGAGGGTTTTTGGATATGGCCAGGTTTTTAGCGTTTCAATCTTTTCAGGGTCAGTTTCAACTCCATTCTCTGACCCGACATGGCCTAGAAACTGCACAGATACAGCCCGTACTCCTTGAGATGTTGAAGAACATTAAACAGCCTGCTTTTGTGTTCTTCAAGGGACTCTGAGAAAATGATTAAGTCAATGAAAACAAGAACCTCGTTCAGGTTAATGTCACCCATACAGCGCTCCATTAGCCGTCAAAACGGGCTTGGTGCATTTGTGATCCCTTGTGGCATACCATTGAACTCCCAAAACCCTAATGGGCACACAAACGCTGTCTTTTGTTTGTCCGACTCTTCCATTTCAATGTGGTAGTATCCTGATTTTAGATCAAGAACAGAGAACCACTTAGAACCAGTTAGGGCAGAGAAAGTCTCCTCCAGGTTTCGAAGGGTGTCTGCATCCTTGATGGTTTGCAGATTGAGTTTGTGGTAATCAATGAACCTTATATCACTGTTCTTCTTCTCACAACCACAATTGGAGATGAGAAGGGATACTCTGATTCACATATAACATGATTCACACATAACTCCTGAATCTAGCAGCTCTTGCAGATGTTAGTGGACTGCATCGATATCTTGTGGGTGAATGGGTCTTGCACTCTCTGCTTGAAGGGGGTCTCATCATGAAGCGTGATGTGTTGCTTTACTTTGCTAGTGTGGCCAAAATCGAGATCATAATGAGAAAACACCTCAGGCATTGAGTTCAGTTTATGTTCAGTAATTTTGTAATCAATGTTCATAAATTCCAATTATCTTTATCTGTCTGATACCCAGAGGTTGTAAAGTTCTGGTCTTAAATAAAACAGACAGAATTCCCAGCTCACAATTGATCAGATCCAAGTTTATTTGCGAGAGCTCTCCCATGCATACACAAATATGTTCCTTTTATACCATGCTAACCTACGCACATACATACACACCAACATAGGGATATTCTCATGAGTCTCACCACAGTTTATAACCACTCAGCCGACAGTTACAGTCTCCCCTAGATAATAGAGCTCTGGAGGGGCTCTCCTTGTCCTATCTTATCTCTCCAGATTTACAGCCAGGTCTGTTCAAACATAGTTTAATGCCCCTCTTCATTCTCTTTCTACACCCACATACATTCCTTTCTTCCTAGATCTATGCTACATAACTCCTTCCTAATGAACAAACATTATTTAACACTACTAGAAAGACAGGGTAGAATTCTGTTTGTTATAATTCTACGTTAAATGTATACATAATTTAGTCATTATTCATAAAAAATCCCTTAACAGTTTATTTGTGATTTGTTCTCTCCATTCAGTAGACAGAGGAGAACCTTCCAAGATGAAGCTTAAGCTGGAGGTTTCAGCTTGCTCTTTCGGTTTGTCTGTAGACGTGGATGTAGAAACAGTGTGTTTCTTTACCCACTGGATGGCATTTCTCAGAACAACAGTTAACTTGCAGTTTTGCCTCGTAGGATGGGTGATCAACTTCCTGGACACCATAATCCCTCCGGGCAAGGAGGACATCGGAGGCTCGATGAGGGCCCATTTCACTGCAACCAATGAGGGGTTGGATTCACAACCTTCACAGGTTGCTGTGATGTGGCCATCTTCACAGCACTGAAAGCAACACCAAGGCCGGGGCTCGCTGTTAGGCTTGTGGCTTGAACTTGGCTGCTTCACAGGCTTACCGTTATTTTGTTTTGTGTTGGCTTCACTAGGAGCTAGTAGGTCTTTGATGGTAGGTCTTTTGGGGGGGTTTGATTTTGTGTCTTGAGGTTTGTGAGCTGACTTTTGAGTTCAGCTGTTTTTGTAAATGCTCAGTTTCACTGGTATCCTCAGAGGAAGGACTAAGACATGCTTGCTGCAGGTGGGACATTACACAATGCTTGGAGGCACCAGAGAGAGAGGCTTAGCAGCACCAAGGTGTTGTTACTTTTGCTTCATGCTTATCCTCTTCAATGTGAAGGAGGAGCAACAATTCAGCAAATGAAGGTGGTTTGCTTTTCTTCTGTTCCAGCTGGAGGTCCGTTATCAGAGCGTTGTCCCAGCAACCTCGGCAGAACTACCTCAGAAGATGACGATCGAGTTCATTAGCTGGAACGCCGCCTCTTTTCATGGCCGTGCGCAGGGTAACCTGTAACCTTTGCAAGTAGCTGGACGGCTTCTCACCGTTGTTTTGCAGGGTGCCCATGAATTTGGTAAATAGCTCGTCTCCATCTTCATCTGTGCCATAAGCGGAGTCTAACAGCTGAAGGTAATCAGTGGCTGATGCTTGAGGACTTAAATGCTTTGTAAGGTCTGCAGCTGGTGGTATGACATATTTTTATGACGTCTTATTCTGGTCGCAAACTGGTTGAAAAAGGACGTTTATTCTATGTATTTTTACTGAACAGAGTATGACGTATTTTTATGACGTCTTATTCTGGTCGCAAACTGGTTGAAAAAGGACGTTTATTCTATGTATTTTTACTGAACAGAGTATGACGTATTTTTCTGACCACCATATGATCAGTTGGTCATAATTGTGACCACAATATTATGTGCTATATTATGTATCCTACTGGTCATAGTTAAGACCTCATCATAACCTGGTAATAACAACCTGTCTACAGCTTATAAGCAATACTTGCTAGCTATCTGGCCATCGAGAATCATAACAACACCCGGGCTTCTGCCCCATTGAATCGCACTCATCGTTTTCTTGAGTTTGTCAGCTAACTCATCTATAGGCCTAAGCAGGAAACTACAATGGGCAAGTGAGCGCATGACCCACTCTTCCACCACGATTTCCCTTCTACCCACTCCTTCCTCCTCCTCTCATCCATGCTGGACCAGAACCCTCCAGGGGGAAAGACTTATAGTGGCGCAACCACTACAAACAGTGACCTTTGGGTTTACTAGGCCTATGTGCACACCTGGATATAGCATTGGCCTGGATACATGGATATAGTATTGAGCTGGATATATCATTGACACCAACACAAACTGTAAACAATAGCGCCTGACTGCACTGCATTGCATTAGCCTATGTAGATATAGCCAGTTAGCCACATGCTAACTCATCCTGCACATTTAATTAAACAGTCTTGTGTTTGCTCAGTCGGAGACCGCGCAGAAATTGTGTGTTATGTCACCCAGTGTTTGGAAAGGCTTGGAGGTTGTGCAGAGGACCGCTCTTATTGGTCCGTTTTAGTCCAGGTTCATAGTGGACACTAACTCATTAACAGTTAAGCTATGCTAGCTCAGTACTAGTAAGACATTTTACGTAGACATTTAGAGCACTCTTATCCAGAGTTACTTACCTGAGCAATTAGGGTTGTGCCTGGCTCAAGGGCACATCAACAGATTCTTCACCTAGTCAGTTTGGGAATTAAAACCAGTGACCTTCCGGTCACTAGCCCAACACTCTAAGCCGCTAGGCTACCTGTTACCATACCACAGATGCATATAATGCATGCCACTTTGTAATATTTTTCCAGTGACTGACAGGATAGTGAGTATATAGTCTTCATTGTAATTTCCTGTAGTTCTTGCTAATGTTGAACCCACAATCTTAGTGATGCCGACATTACCAACTGAGATACAGGACCTAGTTGTAGCTGACTGTCCCTGTCAGTTTACCTATCACAAAACCAAATCCGTAAAAAGGTTGTTATGTCACCATCAGTCCATGCATTTCTTTTTACAATGTATTATAAGTAGTATAAAAGAGAACTTGACTATGGTGTTTCCAGATTAACATTTTGAACATTATGTGATGATGTTGCAACAGTGCAAATCGTTTTCTGTTGCTCAAGTGACAAAATGTCTCAGTTGCCCTTACTATTTAAAAATGAAAGCTTTAACAATTTTACAGGAAACAGTTACAGTCATCAAGTCACAAATATTATTCCACCTCTGGTTATCATGCCAAGTAAACGTTAACAACAAACCAAAATAATAATACAATTCGGACTTTAGATTTTTAAATGTATTTTAAAGTTATTTAAAATAGATCATTCTTCTCATCTAAAGTTATTTGCTTAGCTAACTTTTTGTCTCTCTTACGGGTGCCCCATAGAGATAGATAGAGGACTCTGATTTTAGCATAGCCAATTCCATTGAGGACTTTCACTATTTTGAAGTAGTCAAGTGGGTGGGAATTGATATTGGTTAAGGAATTGAGGATCCTATAACTCCATCTAGATCATTAGGAGGTAGCCAATGAATTATACTTTTGATGAAACATTCAATAACTACAGATCACAGTAAACCCGGCAACATTGGCTTTATAGCTGTTCAAACAACACACTCTAGGTGGCAGTATGCACCTTTTCAGTTTGTTTTCCAACTCATAGAAATAGTAGAAGAAAATTGACTACTTCAAAATGGAGATGGCCTCAATGGCACTGCCCGTGCTCCGAGAGGAAGAGGAAGAGAGAGGCCCAACTCTGAGAAAAATATGTCTCCCTTTCCATTAGGTGGCGTTTTTTCATTGTTTTGCCCATCAAGCAAGGTATTTTTGTATGGAGGTCAATGACAATGAGTGTCAAATTTATTGACAGTTAATGTATTATTTGCTACGTGGGCTTAATTTGATCTAATAGAAGTTTTATAATGCATAAGTTGTTACGGGTGTACTGATATAAGTATGACACCTGACATCACGGCAACTTTGAGAAAAAAACACTTTATATAGGAGTTGTCTCGAGATGGCTATGCATATTCATGGCATGAGGCTAGTAGCATAGCATCTCTCTCTATTGAATACAGGCAGCTGACGTCAACAACCCTCATTGAATATTTAGAAAATTATTACAATAATGAAATATATTTACCAATCAAAAGAAAGGGATCCCATTGTTAGGGTGGAGAGACATACATTGTCAGTATACCGATAATATTTTCAGTGCTCTCACAGATGCCATAATGGGACAGATACTGTACAATGATGCGATGTCTATATAAGTCTATGGTTGCCACTGGTTGATGATGTAAATTGTAGGCGCCAGTCAATTCGCATCGACCGGGATGGCGACGAATCAACCAAAGCAAGGAAGTGAGAACGATGATTGCTCTTTTCTCCCTTTGGTTCATGACGTTATAAAATGGTAAGTCTTTAATTTGACATGTATTTCGATAGTGTGTTTATTACCGGGGAGAGTTTATGCATATATTTGTCCTGGTTTGGTAGAATGTGTTATGACGCTAACGTTAGCCAGCTTGCTAGTTACAGTTCAATAGTCTAATCTTGAGAAGCAGCAACAATTTGGTTAAATTATGTTTGTGTTTTGTAAAAAATAATATGCTTTAACCAACGTGTACTTCTTTGTCCATCTATGTCGAAAGCATGGACAAAGATAGTCAAGATGTCCATCAAGAACTGGTCAAGTTTAAGACAAGGATTCAGGAAGCGCGCGAGCAGATCGGAGCCATGCCGGGAATTGACATGAGCCTGTCGGAGCAGCAGCAAGAACTAGAGACGCTGCGGGAGCAAGTCCGCACCAAGAATCAGCTACTGCAGAAATACAAGAGTTTGTGTATGTTTGAGGTTCCCAAAGCGTCGTGAGGGATTTTTGACAGTACTAAAGAAACTAACTGAATTCAGGAGACACTTGGAGAGGAACACACATGTACTGAACATTATATATTTTTATATTTAGAGGACTGAGAAAATGACCATCCATTTGACATCGTGAGAAATGATCTTGTTTATATGGATTATTTTTGGGGATTCCATCTCTTGGCTCCGTGTTCTCATTTGCCTTTCAAATCTAACAACTCATGCAGTATAACTTGAACTCATCCCGTTTGTCAAAACCACCAGAGCACATTTTATTTCACTATAACACTACCTTCAGGCATTATCTTGTATTGTAAACTGTCCCATTTTTACTTTGTAAAAAATGTATTATCCATACTGAATTAAAATGCCCTCTCAAGTTTGTGTATGCAGTGGATGATTATTTTATGTGATGGTTTTGTTGTTGCGCTATTCAGATTGCGTGCTGCAGATTGTCAATGCAGTAGGCCTAAAATTAAACCTTTGTTTTAATTCCTTGTGACTTGTCTTTACTCAGTTTCTTAGTAAGATTGTAGCATCGGCCACATTAAGTGCGCTGTTATTTTTCATGAATTACATGTTAATAGCTTGTTGGCCTAAATGGAAACATCAATCTGCTAGCTACCATATGCCTAACTCTTCTCAGAAAGTATGTATTTCATAAATTAGGTACAGGCTACTTGTTTAGCTAATGGTATAAGTGTCACTGAAAGGGCATGGAATATGCTTGACCAATGTTCAAAAGGATGACAGACATAGGGATGGATATACGTTTCAAATTGATCATTTTATTTTCTCCATGTTTATTTTTTGTAAAAAGTAAACGATGACATAAGAATAAGCATTCATATGTGTTAAGTATGCAATTAACATTCAAGTTCAGTTCCGTGTGAAAAATAAAATGTAAACAAATGCCACCCCACAAGTGCAGGCTTCATTCTCCATTCAGTAATGTCATTTTACAGCATGTAGCTATAGTAACAAGACCACTAGAGGTTCTCTGAAGCCATATCACATTTGATCACCCTGACTCCACAGATAAATATCTGACAATGACCATGCCTTCTCGCGTGGTTTGGTCACATACACCCCTGGCTGTCACTGCGTCTTGGCGTGCTTCCTTATCCTGGACTCAGCACACTGGCATGAAGCCTGGCGGGTATCATCTCCATCGCTGTATAGAACATCTCGTAACATGTCTCCATGTGCATTGTCAAGTGAGTCCTTAGCAGATGGTGCATCTGTCTTTCTCTTTTCCCTGGCTGCAGCCAGTAGCTTTCTCTTTGATATACATTAAGTCACTTTGCACGCTTGGTCGGCGCGCAAACGGTGCCACAATCCCGTATGCCTCGCCGTCTTTGAATTTCTTATTTCTGAAAGATTTTCTTCTGCTGTTTTGCAGTACTTCGCAAAACTGTAAGGAAACTTTGCGGTGAGAGTCCGGGCTCATCTCGTTGGGCAGTTTAGCCATGGTAAAAAGAGTCTGAAACATCTGTTCGACATTAGTGTTCCGTTTTGCAGAGATCTCATAGTAGGCACACTGTTCATCACCAGCCACCAGCTTCTCAATCTCCTCATTCTGAACCTCCCGGTTAAACTCCCGGTCACACTTGTTCCCGCAGATAACTATCGGGACATCTACGTTCTCCTTGGTTTTGTTTTTCAGGCAGGACTTGGTTTCGTAAATTTGACGCTTCAGGCGCTGGACCTCTTGGAAGGAGTCTCTGTTATCCAGACTAAACACCAAGATAAAAACATCACCTAAGGAGAGAGAGATGGAAGGAACATTAATATCACAACTCAAAAGTCAATGTACTTTCCATAATGCACAGCACAAGTTTTGCGTTAAGCATAAGCATGCATTTTAGTGAAGCTAAATTGAAATATTATTCTCATAGAAAGTAATTTGCAGAATGAAGCTTAATATTAGGATTCAGTTTTACATAAAGACATTTGTCTGTTTCATTCGTTCACAGTTAAGCTTACCAGTAAGGATAGAGAGTCTCCTCATAGCGGGGAAAGGATGGTTTCCAGAGGTGTCCAGAATGTCCAACTGGTACGCATCTCCCCGAATGCTGTATAACTTCCTATGAAAGTCCTCGATTGTTGGCGTGTACTGGTCCTCGACTTTTTTATTCAGAAACCGAGAGATGATGGCCGTCTTGCCAACTTTTGTGGATCCTAGAATCACCATCCTGTGGCAGTTTTTGGCCGGGATGTTAAACTCGTTCTCGGAAGGCGATATCTTTTTAATCATAATTGCGAGCTTTGCGCACCGACAAATGTCTTTGGTAGGAGAGCGAGATGCTGAATGAAAGCTCTACTTGCTTTTGGGGGATCCTGCCTCTTTGTAAGCGCTGCTACTTTGCTGAGTTTGAAGCGAGCGGGACTGGGAATATATAGGCGACGCCGAACACACTCCTCCCCGGTGCGTCATGCAATTACGCATCGGTCTGAGGGGAGAATGCATAGATCGTATGAGAGAGAGGCTGTAGTTATGACTTTGCGCCTGTTTATACGTGAGTCTGTATCTGAGCGGACAGAGTAAACTTTTGAGAAATAAATGGGTTTAAAAACCCTGTGTAAAGTATGCGTAAAATGCAACCGTGTACTCTTTCACTTAACACCAATTTCGCAGAAACTGTTAATGAGTTAAACTTCTGCAGATTTGAATTTTTTTACTGACAATTCATCATAGTGCAGTGTTTTATAAAAAAAACTGAAAATATATAAATGCATAAAGTGTAGGTAACCTCTTTTGGTGACGGCGTAACACATAACCATGTTTACATCCACCATGCATTACAAGGATTTGCATTCAAGTAAAACACAATAAACAGGACACATACTCAAGAACATAGTGTTATTAATTTGGTGATTATGGTAATGTTGATCACTCTGTGTGCAAATAATAATATAAATAAATATTACGCAACATTTGTAATTAATTTTCATGTTTCATGTCAACATGTTTCACTGCCAATAAGAAATTAACATAGACCGTCCTTTGCCCATTTTCTGTTTCACGAGACGTTCAGTTTCTTGTACCCTGTCCTGAAAACCGTCAGCTGAGCTCGCGCAGCCCAGTGAGCCTCGTATTTCGGGCACATACTTTCTGTGTGGACCGGACGATGGCGCTACAGTATGGACATTATAGAAGTATAGACATTTTTATGGAAATGATAGAAGAAAAATGCATTTGGCTAACTATTAAAACGTTGTTGTCCCTGCAGTTGAAGACATCTCAGACCTACCAAGGTAATAAGCAAATGATGGTAGGCACAGTTGAACTGACCCAGCTACCAATAATGCATTTATTTATTTTACTTTATTTTAAAGTAAAATAATTTGAAGACAAAATATTTCACATGAGTTTGATAGACTTGAATGCAGAGAAGCTACACATGAATTGTAAGTAGGCCTACTCAAATGAGATTACAATCAATCAATCAAGTTATAGCTTGCCATGGTGAGCCTACTGAACATAAAACTAGTTATTGGTGAAATTCCCTATCTTTCTTCACACCTTAGAGTAAATCAAGGTAATTATTTTTGTCTACATTCTCAAAACAAAAGTGAAAGCGCTCTTGTTCTCTCAATCACCCCCCTCTCTCTGTGTATATTCTCTCTTTCTCTCTCGTCCATTCTCTCAACCTGTAGGCTGTGTTTACTAATGGATGTAAAAATGTGTGGATTTATGCTCCAATCATACATTTATTTATACATATAAATGTATAGGAAGACCACTTATTTTAGAAAACATTTATACAAACCTAATTTAACTAAATCATATAATCTAAGTGCTCTCCTTTGTAGAGAGGTACTTGTTCAGAAAAACATAATTCAACTTGAATACTTGACAATGAGTACCATTAGTTTATAAAGTTTTCAAGGCTCAGTGAGAAGTTTATTCAGTTCACAGACTATAACAGTTGTGAGTCTTATCCACGAAATTAGTCAATTGTGGGTAGTGATTTCACCAAATGTTAAAAATTCTGTCAAGAAGAGCTGCCACACATGTTCAATGTAATAAAAACATGTTTTCCCTTATCAAATCAAAAAAGGACTGTAGTAAGTGCATATTTAGTGCCAAATAAAGTAAGGTTTGACCATAACAGGGTTGTTCATTTCCTCTTAAATCAGTCACAAATTCCCTTGTGACGGGGAATGGAAGCTTGTTGTGTGCAAGAGGCAATTGAGTCTTCACTAAGCCCCACCCCAGAATTTTGAGCAACCAGTCACAGCGCTCGTATGGAGAGCGACAGTCCTCGAGTCCGACACCTAGGACAAGCCCACCTTTAAATCGCATGAAAGCAAGAGAGGACTATAGCGAAAACGTAGTGTTTTCCTTAAAACATGTCTTTTTAAATGGCTTAATATTTTAACCATGGACCAGGATTAATTGCTACTGTGATTCCTGAAATGCATGCTTTGACTGCATGCCGACTGTGAATTTAGAGCCATTCAGCGGCTAGCTAAACTACAAACATAATTACCAGATTCCCGTGAAGTAATTTTAACGACAGTCTTCCGCAACATACTCGAGAGGTTCCTGATTAGCAAGGGGTAGTCTGTGTTTAATTTCATTGTGTATTAAAGTTTGAAATCATTGTGAGGGGATTTTGCCAGTGGTTGAATGTCAATTGAATGCAAGCTTATTTTATTTATTTATTGTTTAAACATGTCTAGCCTGTCTATCTATGGGTAGATTGAAGATTATTATTCCAATGAGAAATGTAAAGGGTAATTTCAGAATCTTGTGCCTGCACAATTTTATGCCACTTGATGGGAATTGGAAAGACACATGTTGCACGCTCTTCATATCATGCACTCGCAGAGGAGTAAGATAAGGAGAAAGAGGTAGAATGGGTGACAATGAGACCAGAATGAAATAGATGTGTCCATGTTAAGTTGTTATATATGCCTCAGTCTAACAAACTTGTTCATTTGGATCCCCTTCAGCTGGAGCAACAACTACTCTTCCTGGGGTTCACACATAATACTATACAAATGATCAATGCACACATAGACAGCAACAACATTATAGAGACAGCAACAACATTATAGAGACAGCAACAACATTATAGAGACAGCAACAACATTATAGAGACAGCAACAACATTATACAGACAGCAACAACATTGTAATCTATTCTGGTAGGAATTGATGGTATTTACAGTCTTACATCACCGTATCAGTCATGTCTTTTGTAAATGAACAAATCTTTTCTTCATCCTTGAAAATGCAAGATGTTGTTTTTGCATCAAAATAGTTTGACAGCTACCAGACTGAAATAGTTTGTGTTGCTAATTAGCTGTCGCTGAGGAGGAAGGTACATTGCTTGATTTGACATGTGTCTTCGAGTGCAACTCAGTATCATCCACTGGGGTACAGTTGGATGCCAATTTTCCATTAATTATGCAAATCAATTCTCCCTGGAGTACTTGTTCCACACACAGCCAGGCATTAAATGTTCTTCCACATGTCTTGTTAGTGGAGATACCCCAGCCTACGAAAAAGTCTGTCTGTCTCTCTCTGTGTCTGTCTGTCTGTCTGTCTGTCTGTCTGTCTGTCTGTCTGTCTGTCTGTCTGTCTGTCTGTCTGTCTGTCTGTCTGTCTTACATAAGTATTCAGACCCTTTACTCAGTACTTTGTTGAAGCACCTTTGGCAGCGATTACAGCCTGAATTCTTCATGGGTATGAGGCTACAAGCTTGGCACACCTGTATTTGGGGAGTTTCTCCCATTCTTCTCTGCATATCTTCTCAATATTCTCTGTAGATCATCAGACCAGAGAATCTTGTTTCTCAAGGTCTGAGTGTCCTTTAGGTGCCTTTTGGCAAATTCCAAGTGGACTGTCATGTGCCTTTTACTGAAGAGTTGCTTCTGTCTGGCCACTCTACCATAAAGGCCTGATTGTTGGAGTGCTGCATAGGTGGTTGTCCTTCTGGAATGTTCTCCCATCTCCACAGAGAAACTATGGAGCTCTGTCAGAGTGACCATCGGGTTCTTGTTCTCCTCCCTGACCAAGGCCCTTCTCCCCCGATTGTTAGTGTGGCTGGGTGGCCAGCTCTAGAAAGTGTCTTGGTGGTTCCAAACTTCTTCCAAGAATGATGGAGGCCACTGAGTTCTTGGGGACCTTCAATACTGCAGACATTTTTTAGTACCCATCCCCAGATCTGTGCCTCAACACAATCCTGTCTCGGAACGCTACGGACAATTCCTTTGACCTCATGGCTTGGTTTTTGCTCTGACATGCAACGCCAACTGTGGGACCCTATATAGACAGGTGTATTCCTTTCCAAATCATGTCCAATTAATTGTATTTAGCACAGGTGGACTCCAATTAAGTTGTAGAAACATCTCAAGGATGATCAATGGAAACAGGATGCACCTGAGCTCAATTTCGAGTCTCATAGCAATGGGTCTGAATACTTACATAAGGTATCCGTTTTTTTTATTTTTTATACATTTGCAAAAATATCTAAAAACCTGTTTTCGCTTTGTCGTTATGCGGTATTGTGTGTAGATTGATAAGGAAATATTTGAATTGAATCATTTTAGAATAAGGCTGTAACGTACGAAAATGTGGAAAAGTGAAGGGTTTTAAATACACTCCGATTGCACTGTACAAAAGTATGTGGACGACCCTTAAAATGAGTGGATTCTGACATTTCAGCCACACCCGTTGCTGACAGATATGCGCACAGCCATGCAATCTTCATAGACAAACATGGCAGTGGAATGGCCTTACTGAAGAGCTCAGTGACTTTCAACGTGGCACTGTCGTAGGTCAGTTCATCAAATTTATGCCCCGCTAGAGCTTCCCCGGTCAACTGTAAGTGCTGTTATTGTGAAGTTGAAATGTCTAGGAGTAACAACGTCTCAACCAGGAAGTGGTAGACCACACAAGCTCACAGAACGGGACCGCTGAGTGATGAGGCGCGTAGCAGGTCTGTCATTGGTTGCAATACTCACTACCAAGTTACAAACTGCCTCTGGAAGCAACGTCAGCATATGCACTGTTCCTCGGGAGTTCAATGAAATGGGTTTCCATGGCTGAGCAGCCGCACACAAGCCTAAGATCACCATGCACCATGCCAAGCGTCGGCTGGAGAGCTGTAAAGCTCGCCGCCATTGGACTCTGGAGTAGTGGAAATGCGTTCTCTGGAGTGATGAATCACGCTACAGCATGCAATGACATTCAAGACGCTTCTGTGCTTCCAGCATGACAATGCTCCCGTGCACAAAGCGAGGTCCATAAAAAAATGGTTTGTCGATATCAGTGTGGAAGAACTTGACTGGCCTGCATGGAGCTCTGGCATCAACCCCATCGCACCTTTGGGATGAATTGGAATGCGGACTGTGAGCCAGCCCTAATCGCCCAACATCAGTGACCGACCTCACTAATGCTCTTGTGGCTGAATGGAAGCAAGTCCCCCCTGCAGCAATGTTCCAACATCTAGTGGAAATCCTTCCCAGGAGAGTTGAGGCAGTTATAGCAGCAAAAAGGGGACCAATTTCATATTAATGCCCATGATTCTGGAATGAGATGTTCGACAAGCAGGTGTCCACGTACTTTTAGTCATGTAGTGTAATTGTGCAAGTTTAAAACACGGTGTTGATACAAAATGCTTGGTTCACTCAAGTAAAACATTGCATTGCATTGGGTAGAGTAAGGTCACATTGCACACAAAGACATTACAGATCCCAATAACTGATTTGTGCCACACAAACATGCCTTGCAGGTGATATGTCTAGCAGCATTTCCCCACATTTCTGTTTAACAGGACCTACATGTCGACTGAGAAGACAGCTGAACTTTCCACACTCTTCTAGGGAGGAGCAGCTCAGCTTCTATCTGCCGACTTTGGCAAGTATCTTGCTGTTTTACTAATAACAGAGCATGTATGTCACAAATAGATACAATTGATTTGCACCCGGAACTCTCAAAACATCGTAGAAGTGAAATAACCATGCATATCTTTCGTAATGAACATTTATATTGCACATGAATCCATAAGTAACACACAGTGTTGGTGTAACCCTGCACATGAAAAGAAGTGTAGTGAGACCACCAGACCACCACCATTGTCTGCTCATCGTGTGAGTCCTGACTGCATCTTTTCTTCTCTGCATCCTTCTCATCTTCCTGGGGACTGAGGTGACTGGTGACTGACAGGCCATGCTGGAGGTCACTCCCATTTACTTTCCAGACACATAGGAATGCTTTCTTATAATTTACTTTGTTTCAATCTGATATCATGGTAATTATGCATGAAATATCTGTCTTCTACTCAGGGTTGTCGCAAGGGCCGGCTCAGAAGCGGTGTGCAAATGGGTTTTTTCGAGCCAAGGAGTTTGAGAAGTTTTGCTACCGTTTCGACTCTACTTTGAAGACAAGGAAGGAAGCACAGGCAAATCCACTTTTATTTGTGAAGGTGTGAACAGCCCTATCTGTTTTCTATGGTCACACTTCTGTTCTGTCTTGCCCCGAATCCACCTGTAGAGGAGAAGGACATTCTCCTCTACAGGTGGAACAGGCTACGATGACATCAGCTGTTCTGACCAGGGTACCACCTTTTCTCTCTGCCAGATCGTTACTGGACACAGAGGGTACTACTATCGCAGTTTTGAGTTGACATCTTGAAAGGTGATGTAATGGTTACAGATACATAAAAATGGCCTTTTAATGAATTTAATCGGAATTGTCGCTATAGTATTATGGAAACAAGCTTTAAGCTACAGTACCAAACATTTAGATACATACAAAACAATTATACTCAATACATAAAGGACAAATTGTTATATCTGAAATATCTATGTGGAATTGTTGTGTTCTGTAACATCCCTCAGTGCCTCCTTGCCAATGTCTTCTTTTAATAAAAACCTGCTGCAACATCCTGTCTCAGCATGATGTCACGTTCTGACCTTAGTTCCTTTATTATGTCTTTGTGTTAGTTTGGTCAGGGCGTGAGTTGGGGCGGGTAGTCTATGTTCTTTTTCTTTGTTGTATTTCTGTGTTTGGCCTGGTATGGTTCTCAATCAGAGGCAGCTGTCGATCGGTGTCTCTGATTGAGAATCATACTTAGGTAGCCTGTTTTCCCCATGTTGGTTGTGGGTGATTATTTTCCCTGTCTGTGTTTGGCCTGGTATGGTTCTCAATCAGAGGCAGCTGTCGATCGGTGTCTCTGATTGAGAATCATACTTAGGTAGCCTGTTTTCCCCATGTTGGTTGTGGGTGATTATTTTCCCTGTCTGTGTTTGGCCTGGTATGGTTCTCAATCAGAGGCAGCTGTCGATCGGTGTCTCTGATTGAGAATCATACTTAGGTAGCCTGTTTTCCCCATGTTGGTTGTGGGTGATTATTTTCCCTGTCTGTGTTTGGTCTGGTATGGTTCTCAATCAGAGGCAGCTGTCGATCGGTGTCTCTGATTGAGAATCATACTTAGGTAGCCTGTTTTCCCCATGTTGGTTGTGGGTGATTATTTTCCCTGTCTGTGTTTGGCCTGGTATGGTTCTCAATCAGAGGCAGCTGTCGATCGGTGTCTCTGATTGAGAATCATACTTAGGTAGCCTGTTTTCCCCATGTTGGTTGTGGGTGATTATTTTCCCTGTCTGTGTTTGGCCTGGTATGGTTCTCAATCAGAGGCAGCTGTCGATCGGTGTCTCTGATTGAGAATCATACTTAGGTAGCCTGTTTTCCCCATGTTGGTTGTGGGTGATTATTTTCCCTGTCTGTGTTTGGCCTGGTATGGTTCTCAATCAGAGGCAGCTGTCGATCGGTGTCTCTGATTGAGAATCATACTTAGGTAGCCTGTTTTCCCCATGTTGGTTGTGGGTGATTATTTTCCCTGTCTGTGTTTGGCCTGGTATGGTTCTCAATCAGAGGCAGCTGTCGATCGGTGTCTCTGATTGAGAATCATACTTAGGTAGCCTGTTTTCCCCATGTTGGTTGTGGGTGATTATTTTCCCTGTCTGTGTTTGGCCAGGTATGGTTCTCAATCAGAGGCAGCTGTCGATCGTCATCTCTGATTGAGAATCATACTTAGGTAGCCTGTTTTCCCCATGTTGGTTGTGGGTGATTATTTTCCCTGTCTGTGTTTGGCCTGGTATGGTTCTCAATCAGAGGCAGCTGTCGATCGTCATCTCTGATTGAGAATCATACTTAGGTAGCCTGTTTTCCCCATGTTGGTTGTGGGTGATTATTTTCCCTGTCTGTGTTTGGCCTGATATGGTTCTCAATCAGAGGCAGCTGTCGATCGGTGTCTGATTGAGAATCATACTTAGGTAGCCTGTTTTCCCCATGTTGGTTGTGGGTGATTATTTTCCCTGTCTGTGTTTGGTCTGGTATGGTTCTCAATCAGAGGCAGCTGTCGATCGGTGTCTCTGATTGAGAATCATACTTAGGTAGCCTGTTTTCCCCATGTTGGTTGTGGGTGATTATTTTCCCTGTCTGTGTTTGGCCTGGTATGGTTCTCAATCAGAGGCAGCTGTCGATCGTTGTCTCTGATTGAGAATCATACTTAGGTAGCCTGTTTTCCCCATGTTGGTTGTTGGTGATTATTTTCCCTGTCTGTGTTTGGCCTGGTATGGTTCTCAATCAGAGGCAGCTGTCGATCGTTGTCTCTGATTGAGAATCATACTTAGGTAGCCTGTTTTCCCCATTTTGGTTGTGGGTATGTATTTTCTGTTTAGTGGTTTTCGTCACCTTACAAGACTGTTCGTTTGTTGTTTTGTTCAGTGTTCAATTATTTTATCAAGATAATGGACACTTACCACGCTGCACATTGGTCCTCCTCTCTTTCTCCAGACGACAACCGTTACACATGATCACTTTATACCACTATAAAATGAATAGGGTCTGGATATCATTCACTTCAAGCAGAAGCACTTATTCATTATACTTTTCTGCGTCTGACCTCAGATGATAAAAATCCTTTCCATTTCTCACTTAGACAGTGAGCCGAGGACACTTTGTTAATTGAGTGTCTTAGACAGTGAGCCGAGGACACTTTGTTAATTGAGTGTCTTAGACAGTGAGCCGAGGACACTTTTATTTTCAAACCCTATTTTGAGTGTTTGTGAAAGTGATTCAGTAGTTCATATGGTCTTTGGATGAAAACTGTGTCAGAGCTGACTGGCTTGGTTTGGGAAGATATGATGTCACATTATTGATGTAACCCATATTAATGTAATGATCTTGGTTGTTTATGGTGTGCACCTAGAAAGCCAGTTGAATCCAGTTCATGGAGTAAAGATCTATTACTACCCTGTTTTATGTTTCAGACAACACTCTTCACTGACCCATCAAACTGAGAGAGAGTGACGTGAGTTAAGGGTAGGGTCATATGTTGAGGACCGAAGAGTCATATCGTTTATCACTGGAATCCAAGAATTGTATCATGTTTGTTTTTTTAGATTAGTTCTCTTTTTTACAGATATGGGTAAAGGGTACATTGTTTTATTTGTCTTTTTTACAGATATGGGTAAAGGGTACATTGTTTTATTTGTCTTTTTTACAGATATGGGTAAAGGGTACATTGTTATATTTGTCTTTTTTACAGATATGGGTAAAGGGTACATTGTTTAATTTGTCTTTTTTACAGATATGGGTAAAGGGTACATTGTTTAATTTGTCTTTTTTACAGATATGGGTAAAGGGTACATTGTTTAATTTGTCTTTTTTACAGATATGGGTAAAGGGTACATTGTTTAATTTGTCTTTTTTACAGATATGGGTAAAGGGTACATTGTTTAATTTGTCTTTTTTACAGATATGGGTAAAGGGTACATTGTTTAATTTGTCTTTTTTACAGATATGGGTAAAGGGTACATTGTTTAATTTGTCTTTTTTACAGATATGGGTAAAGGGTACATTGTTTTATTTGTCTTTTTTACAGATATGGGGTAAAGGGTACATTGTTTTATTTGTATTTATTTTACCAGTATTTAAATTGGCATGCTCATGTTTTATTGCTATTCACATTTCATATTTGTGTGGATAGGCCAATGGAATTTAAACTGCATTTTTATACATATTTTTCCTTTTCAACATTTGTATCAATGTATCCTTGTGTGCCCATTTGTTTTCTTACAGGTTCTACTATAAACACAACCAAAATGCCCAGGTCCTGAAGGGTACCTGTCTATTTTTAGCTCTATAATTCAACTGACTCTGTAATCAGAATAAAATGAGAGTAAATAGACTGGGACGCAGGACTGACTCATTGGCTGAGTCTTAGAGGACTAACAATAACTGAGTGTGTTATGGGGAAAGAGAGAGAATGCCAGAGAGAAATGTTCAGAGTGACTCATAAGCCAATCATGCCTACGGTAAATGTGACATGTGCGGAATGCCCACCCCTGCCAGCACCCATCAAAGCAGAGACAAATTCAGTTCTGAACGTGTCAAATGCAAAGCAGCTGATATCAGACTCTTTCTCTTTTCACCTGTGGGTTGCTGCCAGTCTCTGTGTGTGAAACACTTGTGTGTGTGGGCTGAGAGAGACAGAGAAAGTTCAGTGGAGTCTCCCTAGGCCCAGATGCAGAGAGGATGTTCTTCCTAACAAACATTTTCATAAATGTACACTAAGTGTACAAAACATTAGGAACACCTGCTCTTTCCATGTCATAGACTGACCAGGTGAAAGCTGTGATCGCTTATTGATTTCACCTATTGAATCCACTTCAATCAGTGTAGATGAAGGGGAGGAGACAGGTTAAAGAATGATTTTTAAGCCTTGAGTCAATTGAGACATGGATTATGTATGTGTGCCATTCAGAGGGTGAATGGGCAAGACACAACATTTAAATAACTTTGAATGGGAGATGGTAGTAAATGCCAGGCGCACCGGTTTGAGTGTGTCAAGAACTGCAATGCTGCTGTTTTTTTTTACGCTCAACAGTTTCCCATCTGTGTCGAGAATGGTTCACCACCCAAACAACATCCAGCCAACTTGACACAACTGTGGGAAGCATTGGAGTCACCATTGGTCAGGATCCTAATATTGAGTTGCACTCCCTTTAACCCTCAGAGCAGCTTCAACTCGTCGGGGCCTGGACTCTACCAGGTGTCAACAGCCTTCCACAGGGATGCTGGCCCATGTGGACTCTACCAGGTGTCAACAGCCTTCCACAGGGATGCTGGCCCATGTTGACTCTACCAGGTGTCAACAGCCTTCCACAGGGATGCTGGCCCATGTTGACTCTACCAGGTGTCAACAGCCTTCCACAGGGATGCTGGCCCATGTTGACTCTACCAGGTGTCAACAGCCTTCCACAGGGATGCTGGCCCATGTTGACTCTACCAGGTGTCATCAGCCTTCCACAGGGATGCTGGCCCATGTTGACTCTACCAGGTGTCAACAGCCTTCCACAGGGATGCTGGCCCATGTTGACTCTACCAGGTGTCAACAGCCTTCCACAGGGATGCTGGCCCATGTTGACTCTACCAGGTGTCATCAGCCTTCCACAGGGATGCTGGCCCATGTTGACTCCAATGCTTCCCACAGTCGTGTCAAGTTGGTTGGATGTCCTTTGGGTGATGGACCATTCTTGATACTCACGTTCTCAGCGTCACCATCCTGCCTCTATCCTCTATCTTGTTACCTGTGTTCAGGTGTGTGGGCCACGCCCATTAAATGATCTTAATGAGTTCTTGTTTCCGTTGAAATGAGGGCTGGCTGTCTGTCTGACTAGACAAAAATGTTCTGCTTTGTATGAGTAAAAAAATAAACATAGCATGCTACAGTAGCTCCATCCTGGTGGCACAGTGGACCAATTCCATGGATAAAGAACAGAAGATCACAGGTTGGAATCTCACTGACGTCTTGCCACAAAAACAAGTGTTTGGATGGTTAATGCCTAAGCAGATGAATTGGTGCTTTGAGTTGAAAACAGATAACCCAAACTACATGATCAGTGTTATTAATAGTGGTATTGAAACATTCAGTGAACGTTTTAGAATTTCCTTTCTCAGATCGTTAATAAAACTTCCCAGGAACATTTTCAGGGAACCATAGCTAAACGTTCCCACAACCTTCCTGCAGCCTAAACATGTACTTTCCCAGAACAGGTCAATTTTTCACTTCCGTCCTCAGAACGTGTAAATAGCTTTCAGTTTTACCCGTCAGGAAACGTATGGCTTCGTTCCCAGAACCAACGGGAAACAAAACATCTACATTCCCACAACTTCCAAGGAACCAAATGTGCTAGCTGGGCTGTTCCTTTGCAAGTGTGGAGTCACTCCGCTGATAGAGAAATTACCTGTTAGCGGTTAGCTCCCACCACTACGTCTTACTGGCCATTATACTGAGCCCAGTAGCTGTGTCTGTCTGACCAACCTGCTGCACTAGACCACCCAAGACAATGACGGTGTTCAGAAAGTAGGGTTTTAGCCCTGTTCCTCTGGCTTGGTTATTATTAAGAACATTAGCTATTAAATGGAGACCTGACTGCGACAGTGGGACATGATTCATGGCATTATAACCACGCTAAAGGGCTTTACTTAAACAGGTGGACATGTACTGTACACAGTGGCAGCCATTGATGAGCTGGACAAGCTTCGATGTCATATCCTGTGAGTTATTTGGAGACCCTTTAAGGCTTGTAGCGTCACCCAAGAAGACTCGAGCCTGTAACTGCTTCAACAAAGTACTGAGTAAAGGGTCTGAATATTTATGTAAATGTGATATTGCCGTTTTTTTATTTTAATAAATTAGAAAACATTTAAGCAAATCTGTTTTTGTTTTGTCATTATGGGGTATTGTGTGTAGATTGATGAGAAAATAAAACAATTGAACAACTTTTAGAATGAGGCTGTAATGTAATAAAATACGGAAAAAAGTCAAGGGGTCTGAATACTTTTCAAATGTATTTTATCCAAAAACTCAACCCATAAGCCATAGTAATATGACTTGCTCATGAAGAGAGGGGACGAGAACAAAGCCAATGCTTAGCAACGGCACATGGCAGCCACCGTCCAACTCACTGTCACCATGGAGACAGCCACAGGGTGCACTACCTTACTTTGAGTCCTCTGTGGAAACAAATTCATATACGAATTCATGAACGCCACCAGGACTTCACCATGACTGATTGTCTAACTCCATCTACGCAGGTTGATGACTGGCTCAGTATGAGGTTCTCCTCCTGAATCTGGGGCAGTGGGGTGATGAATCCTCTGCTCTGTAGCCCTGGAACACTGACTAGACTGACTGGGGGGCATTATAACACTTCTCTCCCCCATCCATTCACTCTGACCCAGTTCTACTTATAACCTGCTGTTCTGAAGTCAACAGGACATTCACCTGGAAACAGTCATGTCTTATTCAGCACAGACGACATTACTTTGTCAATGCATTATTCATTGGTTATATAACTTGGACTTTGTAAAAGGTAAAACCTTTTGAAAGGTGCATAATAAACACAAAATGAACAAGAATTTCACAACTCGGTACATCTCAAGCCTTAACATCAGTCTGTGATACAGTTGATGCCCATCTGCCAACACCTGCTTCAGCTGGCAATGCCAATTTTCATCAGGAAGCCCTTTTCCCACTAGCCTGCATTTTCCTCATGGTCACTGAACAGTAGGTCATCACAACATGCTGCAGAACCAATCATGGTCCAGGTCCTTTTGTCCAAACAAGCTATATAGGTCAATATATTGTTGTCTAGTGCCACCGAAGGGTAAGGTTGGGTTGAACAATACAGGAACTACCACTCCATACAATACGTTCACCGTTAAGCACAGTGCTGAAACACTGGACCCCTCTACTAAGCCTATCCTTTTCATACTGACAGCATCATCACAACAAATCTACTAACACCAGGGAGCACACAAAGTTAATTACATAATATCAAGTGGGGAAATAGGTCCAGAACAATCAAGAACTGGTTCACCCAGCAAGGCTCCATTGTGCCGGAATGGTTCAGTAAATTGCGAGCCAAAGGGAGGCTGGTGGTAAGAGGATGGTGACGCTCAGCCACACTGGCCAGTGAACATGCTGACATTTGGGTGTGGGAACTCCTGGGACTGGTGGTGATATGGTAGGATGGTAGCACATAGCAATCGGAGCTAAGGGGTTAGACACAGGCAGCCAGAACTTTCCTAATCCCATGATCTAAGAGTGCAGAAGGCCCACTAAACTAAAGTATACACCTTGTTCATGGCTGATAGATTGTTGAGGGAAGGTTATTGAAGGAACCCAGTCTTCAGTGACTTAGACTAGACAGACACATGTCAAGAGACTCCAGGTGGCAGGAACAGCGGCTGATCTATCACTTGTCAGCATCCTTCAGTGACAGACATTGTCAGATTGCTCAGTCGACTGGCCTTTGAGGTTAAACATATCTTTCAGTTGTATTTCTCCACTTCCTCCCTGCCACTTCCCCCCTGTATATATATGAGCTCTGCAGGTAATGACAGTATGTGATGCCGTATTCAGCCTGAGTCACTACAAATTGTGTGACCCAGTTTTGATATAGATGACAGG